>NW_027332783.1:0-41579 GCF_002575655.3 Aegilops tauschii subsp. strangulata
ATCATCATTTCATCCACATAGCATGTGCAAGAAAGTTGAGAGGGTTACAGCATAAACTGGATGCACTTCGTGTACAAAATGGACAATCTCTTTCAAAGTATCAGGATTTCATCCGGAAACTCGTCTGTTACAAAAGGGATTTCATTTTTTTAAACTTATTTGAACTCCTGACTTTTTGTGTGTTCAAAATGCACCATTCAAAGCCACATCATCATTTTTCAATCCTTTCTGACTTCATTTGTTATTTTTCATGCATTTACTAATTATTTGAGCTATAAGACCCTAAAATTGAAAAGCATTTCAAATGAACTCTGAAAAGGTTGAAAGTTTGGCATGATATCATCATTTCATCCACATAGCATGTGCAAGAAAGTTGAGAGGGTTACGGCATAAACTAGATGCACTTCGTGTACAAAACGGACAATCTCTTTCAAAGTATCAGGATTTCATCCGGAAACTCGTCTGTTACAAAGGGATTTCATTTTTTAAAACTTATTTGAACTCCTGACTTTTTGTGTGTTCAAAATGCACCATTCAAAGCCACATCATCATTTTTCAATCCTTTCTGACTTCATTTGTTATTTTTCATGCATTTACTAATTATTTTGAGCTATAAGACCCTAAAATTGAAAAGCATTTCAAATGAACTCTGAAAAGGTTGAAAGTTTGGCATGATATCATCATTTCATCCACATAGCATGTGCAAGAAAGTTGAGAGGGTTACGGCATAAACTGGATGCACTTCGTGTACAAAACGGACAATCTCTTTCAAAGTATCAGGATTTCATCCGGAAACTCGTCTGTTACAAAGGGATTTCAATTTTTAGAACTTATTTGAACTCCTGACTTTTTGTGTGTTCAAAATGCACCATTCAAAGCCACATCATCATTTTTCAATCCTTTCTGACTTCATTTGTTATTTTTCATGCATTTACTAATTATTTTGAGCTATAAGACCCTAAAATTGAAAAGCATTTCAAATGAACTCTGAAAAGGTTGAAAGTTTGGCATGATATCATCATTTCATCCACATAGCATGTGCAAGAAAGTTGAGAGGGTTACGGCATAAACTGGAAGCACTGCGTGTACAAAACGGACAATCTCTTTCAAAGTATCAGGATTTCATCCGGAAACTCGTCTGTTACAAAGGGATTTCATTTTTTAAAACTTATTTGAACTCCTGACTTTTTGTGTGTTCAAAATGCACCATTCAAAGCCACATCATCATTTTTCAATCCTTTCTGACTTCATTTGTTATTTTTCATGCATTTACTAATTATTTTGAGCTATAAGACCCTAAAATTGAAAAGCATTTCAAATGAACTCTGAAAAGGTTGAAAGTTTGGCATGATATCATCATTTCATCCACATAGCATGTGCAAGAAAGTTGAGAGGGTTACGGCATAAACTGGACGCACTGCGTGTACAAAACGGACAATCTCTTTCAAAGTATCAGGATTTCATCCGGAAACTCGTCTGTTACAAAGGGATTTCATTTTTTAAAAACTTATTTGAACTCCTGACTTTTTGTGTGTTCAAAATGCACCATTCAAAGCCACATCATCATTTTTCAATCCTTTCTGACTTCATTTGTTATTTTTCATGCATTTACTAATTATTTTGAGCTATAAGACCCTAAAATTGAAAAGCATTTCAAATGAACTCTGAAAAGGTTGAAAGTTTGGCATGATATCATCATTTCATCCACATAGCATGTGCAAGAAAGTTGAGAGGGTTACGGCATAAACTGGATGCACTTCGTGTACAAAACGGACAATCTCTTTCAAAGTATCAGGATTTCATCCGGAAACTCGTCTGTTACAAAGGGATTTCATTTTTAAAACTTATTTGAACTCCTGACTTTTTGTGTGTTCAAAATGCACCATTCAAAGCCACATCATCATTTTTCAATCCTTTCTGACTTCATTTGTTATTTTTCATGCATTAACTAATTATTTTGAGCTATAAGACCCTAAAATTGAAAAGCATTTCAAATGAACTCTGAAAAGGTTGAAAGTTTGGCATGATATCATCATTTCATCCACATAGCATGTGCAAGAAAGTTGAGAGGGTTACGGCATAAACTGGATGCACTTCGTGTACAAAACGGACAATCTCTTTCAAAGTATTAGGATTTCATCCGGAAACTCGTCTGTTACAAAGGGATTTCATTTTTTAAAACTTATTTGAACTCCTGACTTTTTGTGTGTTCAAAATGCACCATTCAAAGCCACATCATCATTTTTCAATCCTTTCTGACTTCATTTGTTATTTTTCATGCATTTACTAATTATTTTGAGCTATAAGACCCTAAAATTGAAAATCATTTCAAATGAACTCTGAAAAGGTTGAAAGTTTGGCATGATATCATCATTTCATCCACATAGCATGTGCAAGAAAGTTGAGAGGGTTACGGCATAAACTGGATGCACTTCGTGTACAAAACGGACAATCTCTTTCAAAGTATCAGGATTTCATCCGGAAACTCGTCTGTTACAAAGGGATTTCATTTTTTAAAACTTATTTGAACTCCTGACTTTTTGTGTGTTCAAAATGCACCATTCAAAGCCACATCATCATTTTTCAATCCTTTCTGACTTCATTTGTTATTTTTCATGCATTAACTAATTATTTTGAGCTATAAGACCCTAAAATTGAAAAGCATTTCAAATGAACTCTGAAAAGGTTGAAAGTTTGGCATGATATCATCATTTCATCCACATAGCATGTGCAAGAAAGTTGAGAGGGTTACGGCATAAACTGGATGCACTTCGTGTACAAAACGGACAATCTCTTTCAAAGTATTAGGATTTCATCCGGAAACTCGTCTGTTACAAAGGGATTTCATTTTTAAAACTTATTTGAACTCCTGACTTTTTGTGTGTTCAAAATGCACCATTCAAAGCCACATCATCATTTTTCAATCCTTTCTGACTTCATTTGTTATTTTTCATGCATTTACTAATTATTTTGAGCTATAAGACCCTAAAATTGAAAATCATTTCAAATGAACTCTGAAAAGGTTGAAAGTTTGGCATGATATCATCATTTCATCCACATAGCATGTGCAAGAAAGTTGAGAGGGTTACGGCATAAACTGGATGCACTTCGTGTACAAAATGGACAATCTCTTTCAAAGTATCAGGATTTCATCCGGAAACTCGTCTGTTACAAAGGGATTTCATTTTTTTAAACTTATTTGAACTCCTGACTTTTTGTGTGTTCAAAATGCACCATTCAAAGCCACATCATCATTTTTCAATCCTTTCTGACTTCATTTGTTATTTTTCATGCATTTACTAATTATTTTGAGCTATAAGACCCTAAAATTGAAAAGCATTTCAAATGAACTCTGAAAAGGTTGAAAGTTTGGCATGATATCATCATTTCATCCACATAGCATGTGCAAGAAAGTTGAGAGGGTTACGGCATAAACTAGATGCACTTCGTGTACAAAACGGACAATCTCTTTCAAAGTATCAGGATTTCATCCGAAACTCGTCTGTTACAAAGGGATTTCATTTTTTAAAACTTATTTGAACTCCTGACTTTTTGTGTGTTCAAAATGCACCATTCAAAGCCACATCATCATTTTTCAATCCTTTCTGACTTCATTTGTTATTTTTCATGCATTTACTAATTATTTTGAGCTATAAGACCCTAAAATTGAAAAGCATTTCAAATGAACTCTGAAAAGGTTGAAAGTTTGGCATGATATCATCATTTCATCCACATAGCATGTGCAAGAAAGTTGAGAGGGTTACGGCATAAACTAGATGCACTTCGTGTACAAAACGGACAATCTCTTTCAAAGTATCAGGATTTCATCCGGAAACTCGTCTGTTACAAAGGGATTTCATTTTTTAAAACTTATTTGAACTCCTGACTTTTTGTGTGTTCAAAATGCACCATTCAAAGCCACATCATCATTTTTCAATCCTTTCTGACTTCATTTGTTATTTTTCATGCATTTACTAATTATTTTGAGCTATAAGACCCTAAAATTGAAAAGCATTTCAAATGAACTCTGAAAAGGTTGAAAGTTTGGCATGATATCATCATTTCATCCACATAGCATGTGCAAGAAAGTTGAGAGGGTTACGGCATAAACTGGATGCACTTCGTGTACAAAACGGACAATCTCTTTCAAAGTATCAGGATTTCATCCGGAAACTCGTCTGTTACAAAGGGATTTCAATTTTAGAACTTATTTGAACTCCTGACTTTTTGTGTGTTCAAAATGCACCATTCAAAGCCACATCATCATTTTTCAATCCTTTCTGACTTCATTTGTTATTTTTCATGCATTTACTAATTATTTTGAGCTATAAGACCCTAAAATTGAAAAGCATTTCAAATGAACTCTGAAAAGGTTGAAAGTTTGGCATGATATCATCATTTCATCCACATAGCATGTGCAAGAAAGTTGAGAGGGTTACGGCATAAACTGGACGCACTGCGTGTACAAAACGGACAATCTCTTTCAAAGTATCAGGATTTCATCCGGAAACTCGTCTGTTACAAAGGGATTTCATTTTTTAAAACTTATTTGAACTCCTGACTTTTTGTGTGTTCAAAATGCACCATTCAAAGCCACATCATCATTTTTCAATCTTTCTGACTTCATTTGTTATTTTTCATGCATTTACTAATTATTTTGAGCTATAAGACCCTAAAATTGAAAAGCATTTCAAATGAACTCTGAAAAGGTTGAAAGTTTGGCATGATATCATCATTTCATCCACATAGCATGTGCAAGAAAGTTGAGAGGGTTACGGCATAAACTGGACGCACTGCGTGTACAAAACGGACAATCTCTTTTTAAAGTATCAGGATTTCATCCGGAAACTCGTCTGTTACAAAGGGATTTCATTTTTTAAAACTTATTTGAACTCCTGACTTTTTGTGTGTTCAAAATGCACCATTCAAAGCCACATCATCATTTTTCAATCCTTTCTGACTTCATTTGTTATTTTTCATGCATTTACTAATTATTTTGAGCTATAAGACCCTAAAATTGAAAAGCATTTCAAATGAACTCTGAAAAGGTTGAACGTTTGGCATGATATCATCATTTCATCCACATAGCATGTGCAAGAAAGTTGAGAGGGTTACGGCATAAACTGGATGCACTTCGTGTACAAAACGGACAATCTCTTTCAAAGTATCAGGATTTCATCCGGAAACTCGTCTGTTACAAAGGGATTTCATTTTTTAAAACTTATTTGAACTCCTGACTTTTTGTGTGTTCAAAATGCACCATTCAAAGCCACATCATCATTTTTCAATCCTTTCTGACTTCATTTGTTATTTTTCATGCATTAACTAATTATTTGAGCTATAAGACCCTAAAATTGAAAAGCATTTCAAATGAACTCTGAAAAGGTTGAAAGTTTGGCATGATATCATCATTTCATCCACATAGCATGTGCAAGAAAGTTGAGAGGGTTACGGCATAAACTGGATGCACTTCGTGTACAAAACGGACAATCTCTTTCAAAGTATTAGGATTTCATCCGGAAACTCGTCTGTTACAAAGGGATTTCATTTTTTAAAACTTATTTGAACTCCTGACTTTTTGTGTGTTCAAAATGCACCATTCAAAGCCACATCATCATTTTTCAATCCTTTCTGACTTCATTTGTTATTTTTCATGCATTTACTAATTATTTTGAGCTATAAGACCCTAAAATTGAAAAACATTTCAAATGAACTCTAAAAAGGTTGAAAGTTGGCATGATATCATCATTTCATCCACATAGCAATGTGCAAGAAAGTTGAGAGGGTTACGGCAAAAACTGGACGCACTTCATGTACAAAACGGACAATCTCTTTCAAAGTATCAGGATTTCATCCGGAAACTCGACTGTTACAAAGGGATTTCATTTTTTAAAACTTATTTGAACTCCTGACTTTGTGTGTGTTCGAAATGCACCATTCAAAGCCACATCATCATTTTTCAATCCTTTCTGACTTCATTTGTTATTTTTCATGCATTTACTAATTATTTTGAGCTATAAGACCCTAAAATTGAAGAACATTTCAAATGAACTCTGAAAAGGTTGAAAGTTGGCATGATATCATCATTTCATCCACATAGCATGTGCAAGAAAGTTGAGAGGGTTACGGCAAAAACTGGATGCACTTCGTGTACAAAACGGTCAATCTCTTTCAAAGTATCAGGATTTCATCCGGAATCTCGTCTGTTACAAAGGGATTTCATTTTTTAAAACTTATTTGAACTCCTGACTTTTTGTGTGTTCAAAATGCACCATTCAAAGCCACATCATCATTTTTCAATCCTTTCTGACTTCATTTGTTATTTTTCATGCATTTACTAATTATTTTGAGCTATAAGACCCTAAAATTGAAAAGCATTTCAAATGAACTCTGAAAAGGTTGAAAGTTTGGCATGATATCATCATTTCATCCACATAGCATGTGCAAGAAAGTTGAGAGGGTTACGGCATAAACTGGATGCACTTCGTGTACAAAACGGACAATCTCTTTCAAAGTATCAGGATTTCATCCGGAAACTCGTCTGTTACAAAGGGATTTCAATTTTTAGAACTTATTTGAACTCCTGACTTTTTGTGTGTTCAAAATGCACCATTCAAAGCCACATCATCATTTTTCAATCCTTTCTGACTTCATTTGTTATTTTTCATGCATTTACTAATTATTTTGAGCTATAAGACCCTAAAATTGAAAAGCATTTCAAATGAACTCTGAAAAGGTTGAAAGTTTGGCATGATATCATCATTTCATCCACATAGCATGTGCAAGAAAGTTGAGAGGGTTACGGCATAAACTGGATGCACTTCGTGTACAAAACGGACAATCTCTTTCAAAGTATTAGGATTTCATCCGGAAACTCGTCTGTCACAAAGGGATTTCATTTTTTAAAACTTATTTGAACTCCTGACTTTTTGTGTGTTCAAAATGCACCATTCAAAGCCACATCATCATTTTTCAATCCTTTCTGACTTCATTTGTTATTTTTCATGCATTTACTAATTATTTTGAGCTATAAGACCCTAAAATTGAAAAACATTTCAAATGAACTCTGAAAAGGTTGAAAGTTGGCATGATATCATCATTTCATCCACATAGCATGTGCAAGAAAGTTGAGAGGGTTACGGCAAAAACTGACGCACTTCGTGTACAAAACGGACAATCTCTTTCAAAGTATCAGGATTTCATCCGGAAACTCGTCTGTTACAAAGGGATTTCATTTTTTAAAACTTATTTGAACTCCTGACTTTTTGTGTGTTCAAAATGCACCATTCAAAGCCACATCATCATTTTTCAATCCTTTCTGACTTCATTTGTTATTTTTCATGCATTTACTAATTATTTTGAGCTATAAGACCCTAAAATTGAAAAGCATTTCAAATGAACTCTGAAAAGGTTGAAAGTTTGGCATGATATCATCATTTCATCCACATAGCATGTGCAAGAAAGTTGAGAGGGTTACGGCATAAACTGGATGCACTTCGTGTACAAAACGGACAATCTCTTTCAAAGTATCAGGATTTCATCCGGAAACTCGTCTGTTACAAAGGGATTTCATTTTTTAAAACTTATTTGAACTCCTGACTTTTTGTGTGTTCAAAATGCACCATTCCAAGCCACATCATCATTTTTCAATCCTTTCTGACTTCATTTGTTATTTTTCATGCATTTACTAATTATTTTGAGCTATAAGACCCTAAAATTGAAAAGCATTTAAAATGAACTCTGAAAAGGTTGAAAGTTTGGCATGATATCATCATTTCATCCACATAGCATGTGCAAGAAAGTTGAGAGGGTTACGGCATAAACTGGATGCACTTCGTGTACAAAACGGACAATCTCTTTCAAAGTATCAGGATTTCATCCGGAAACTCGTCTGTTACAAAGGGATTTCATTTTTTTAAACTTATTTGAACTCCTGACTTTTTGTGTGTTCCAAATGCACCATTCAAAGCCACATCATCATTTTTCAATCCTTTCTGACTTCATTTGTTATTTTTCATGCATTTACTAATTATTTTGAGCTATAAGACCCTAAAATTGAAAAACATTTCAAATGAACTCTAAAAAGGTTGAAAGTTGGCATGATATCATCATTTCATCCACATAGCATGTGCAAGAAAGTTGAGAGGGTTACGGCAAAAACTGGACGCACTTCATGTACAAAACGGACAATCTCTTTCAAAGTATCAGGATTTCATCCGGAAACTCGACTGTTACAAAGGGATTTCATTTTTTAAAACTTATTTGAACTCCTGACTTTTTGTGTGTTCAAAATGCACCATTCAAAGCCACATCATCATTTTTCAATCCTTTCTGACTTCATTTGTTATTTTTCATGCATTTACTAATTATTTTGAGCTATAAGACCCTAAAATTGAAAAACATTTCAAATGAACTCTGAAAAGGTTGAAAGTTGGCATGATATCATCATTTCATCCACATAGCATGTGCAAGAAAGTTGAGAGGGTTACGGCAAAAACTGGACGCACTTCGTGTACAAAACGGACAATCTCTTTCAAAGTATCAGGATTTCATCCGGAAAATCGTCTGTTACAAAGGGATTTCATTTTTTAAAACTTATTTGAACTCCTGACTTTTTGTGTGTTCAAAATGCACCATTCAAAGCCACATCATCATTTTTCAATCCTTTCTGACTTCATTTGTTATTTTTCATGCATTTACTAATTATTTTGAGCTATAAGACCCTAAAATTGAAAAGCATTTCAAATGAACTCTTAAAAGGTTGAAAGTTTGGCATGATATCATCATTTCATCCACATAGCATGTGCAAGAAAGTTGAGAGGGTTACGGCAAAAACTGGACGCACTTCGTGTACAAAACGGACAATCTCTTTCAAAGTATCAGGATTGCATCCGGAAACTCGTCTGTTACAAAGGGATTTCATTTTTTAAAACTTATTTGAACTCCTGACTTTGTGTGTGTTCGAAATGCACCATTCAAAGCCATCATCATTTTTCAATCCTTTCTGACTTCATTTGTTATTTTTCATGCATTTACTAATTATTTTGAGCTATAAGACCCTAAAATTGAAGAACATTTCAAATGAACTCTGAAAAGGTTGAAAGTTGGCATGATATCATCATTTCATCCACATAGCATGTGCAAGAAAGTTGAGAGGGTTACGGCAAAAACTGGACGCACTTCGTGTACAAAACGGACAATCTCTTTCAAAGTATCAGGATTTCATCCGGAAACTCGTCTGTTACAAAGGGATTTAATTTTTTAAAATTTATTTGAACTCCTGACTTTTTGTGTGTTCAAAATGCACCATTCAAAGCCACATCATCATTTTTCAATCCTTTCTGACTTCATTTGTTATTTTTCATGCATTTACTAATTATTTTGAGCTATAAGACCCTAAAATTGAAAAGCATTTCAAATGAACTCTGAAAAGGTTGAAAGTTTGGCATGATATCATCATTTCATCCACATAGCATGTGCAAGAAAGTTGAGAGGGTTACGGCATAAACTGGATGCACTTCGTGTACAAAACGGACAATCTCTTTCAAAGTATCAGGATTTCATCCGGAAACTCGTCTGTTACAAAGGGATTTCATTTTTAAAACTTATTTGAACTCCTGACTTTTTGTGTGTTCAAAATGCACCATTCCAAGCCACATCATCATTTTTCAATCCTTTCTGACTTCATTTGTTATTTTTCATGCATTTACTAATTATTTTGAGCTATAAGACCCTAAAATTGAAAAGCATTTCAAATGAACTCTGAAAAGGTTGAAAGTTTGGCATGATATCATCATTTCATCCACATAGCATGTGCAAGAAAGTTGAGAGGGTTACGGCATAAACTGGATGCACTTCGTGTACAAAACGGACAATCTCTTTCAAAGTATCAGGATTTCATCCGGAAACTCGTCTGTTACAAAGGGATTTCATTTTTTAAAACTTATTTGAACTCCTGACTTTGTGTGTGTTCGAAATGCACCATTCAAACCACATCATCATTTTTCAATCCTTTCTGACTTCATTTGTTATTTTTCATGCATTTACTAATAATTTTGAGCTATAAGACCCTAAAATTGAAAAACATTTCAAATGAACTCTGAAAAGGTTGAAAGTTGGCACGATATCATCATTTCATCCACATAGCATGTGCAAGAAAGTTGAGAGGGTTACGGCAAAAACTGGACGCACTTCGTGTACAAAACGGACAATCTCTTTCAAAGTATCAGGATTTCATCCGGAAACTCGTCTGTTACAAAGGGATTTCATTTTTTAAAACTTATTTGAACTCCTGACTTTTTGTGTGTTCAAAATGCACCATTCAAAGCCACATCATCATTTTTCAATCCTTTCTGACTTCATTTGTTATTTTTCATGCATTTACTAATTATTTTGAGCTATAAGACCCTAAAATTGAAAAGCATTTCAAATGAACTCTGAAAAGGTTGAAAGTTTGGCATGATATCATCATTTCATCCACATAGCATGTGCAAGAAAGTTGAGAGGGTTACGGCAAAAACTGGATGCACTTCGTGTACAAAACGGACAATCTCTTTCAAAGTATCAGGATTTCATCCGGAAACTCGTTTGTTACAAAGGGATTTCATTTTTTAAAACTTATTTGAACTCCTGACTTTGTGTGTGTTCAAAATGCACCATTCAAAGCCACATCATCATTTTTCAATCCTTTCTGACTTCATTTGTTATTTTTCATGCATTTACTAATTATTTTGAGCTATAAGACCCTAAAATTGAAAAGCATTTCAAATGAACTCTGAAAAGGTTGAAAGTTTGGCATGATATCTTCATTTCATCCACATAGCATGTGCAAGAAAGTTGAGAGGGTTATGGCATAAACTGGATGCACTTCGTGTACAAAACGGACAATCTCTTTCAAAGTATCAGGATTTCATCCGGAAACTCGTCTGTTACAAAGGGATTTCATTTTTTAAAACTTATTTGAACTCCTGACTTTTTGTGTGTTCAAAATGCATCATATAAAGCCACATCATCATTTTTCAATCCTTTCTGACTTCATTTGTTATTTTCATGCATTTACTAATTATTTTGAGCTATAAGACCCTAAAATTGAAAAGCATTTCAAATGAACTCTGAAAAGGTTGAAAGTTTGGCATGATACCATCATTTCATCCACATAGCATGTGCAAGAAAGTTGAGAGGGTTACGGCATAAACTGGATGCACTTCGTGTACAAAACGGACAATCTCTTTCAAAGTATCAGGATTTCATCCGGAAACTCGTCTGTTACAAAGGGATTTCATTTTTTAAAACTTATTTGAACTCCTGACTTTTTGTGTGTTCAAAATGCACCATTCAAAGCCACATCATCATTTTTCAATCCTTTCTGACTTCATTTGTTATTTTTCATGCATTTACTAATTATTTTGAGCTATAAGACCCTAAAATTGAAAAGCATTTCAAATGAACTCTGAAAAGGTTGAAAGTTTGGCATGATATCATCATTTCATCCACATAGCATGTGCAAGAAAGTTGAGAGGGTTACGGCATAAACTGGATGCACTTCGTGTACAAAACGGACAATCTCTTTCAAAGTATCAGGATTTCATCCGGAAACTCGTCTGTTACAAACGGATTTCATTTTTTAAAACCTATTTGAACTCCTGACTTTGTGTGTGTTCAAAATGCACCATTCAAAGCCACATCATCATTTTTCAATCCTTTCTGACTTCATTTGTTATTTTTCACGCATTTACTAATTATTTTGAGCTATAAGACCCTAAAATTGAAAAACATTTCAATTGAACTCCGAAAAGGTTGAAAGTTGGCATGATATCATCATTTCATCCACATAGCATGTGCAAGAAAGTTGAGAGGGTTACGGCAAAAACTGGACGCACTTCGTGTACAAAACGGATAATCTCTTTCAAAGTATCAGGATTTCATCCGGAAACTCGTCTGTTACAAAGGGATTTCATTTTTTAAAACTTATTTGAACTCCTGACTTTTTGTGTGTTCAAAATGCACCATTCAAAGCCACATCATCATTTTTCAATCCTTTCTGTTTTCATTTGTTATTTTTCATGCATTTACTAATTATTTTGAGCTATAAGACCCTAAAATTGAAAAGCATTTCAAATGAACTCTGAAAAGGTTGAAAGTTTGGCATGATATCATCATTTCATCCACATAGCATGTGCAAGAAAGTTGAGAGGGTTACGGCATAAACTGGATGCACTTCGTGTACAAAACGGACAATCTCTTTCAAAGTATCAGGATTTCATCCGGAAACTCGTCTGTTACAAAGGGATTTCATTTTTTAAAACTTATTTGAACTCCTGACTTTTTGTGTGTTCAAAATGCACCATTCAAAGCCACATCATCATTTTTCAATCCTTTCTGACTTCATTTGTTATTTTTCATGCATTTACTAATTATTTTGAGCTATAAGACCCTAAAATTGAAAAGCATTTCAAATGAACTCTGAAAAGGTTGAAAGTTGGCATGATATCATCATTTCATCCACATAGCGTGTGTAAGAAAGTTGAGAGGGTTACGGCAAAAACTGGATGCACTTCGTGTACAAAACGGACAATCTCTTTCAAAGTATCAAGATTTCATCCGGAAACTCGTCTGTTACAAAGTGATTTCATTTTTTAAAACTTATTTGAACTCCTGACTTTTTGTGTGTTCGAAATGCACCATTCAAAGCCACATCATCATTTTTCAATCCTTTCTGACTTCATTTGTTATTTTTCATGCATTTACTAATTATTTTGAGCTATAAGACCCTAAAATTGAAAAGCATTCCAAATGAACTCTGAAAAGGTTGAAAGTTTGGCATGATATCATCATTTCATCCACATAGCATGTGCAAGAAAGTTGAGAGGGTTACGGCAAAAACTGGATGCACTTCGTGTACAAAACGGTCAATCTCTTTCAAAGTATCAGGATTTCATCCGGAAACTCGTCTGTTACAAAGGGATTTCATTTTTTAAAACTTATTTGAACTCCTGACTTTGTGTGTGTTCGAAATGCAGCATTCAAAGCCACATCATCATTTTTCAATCCTTTCTGACTTCATTTGTTATTTTTCATGCATTTACTAATTATTTTGAGCTATAAGACCCTAAAATTGAAAAACATTTCAAATGAACTCTGAAAAGGTTGAAAGTTGGCATGATATCATCATTTCATCCACATAGCATGTGCAAGAAAGTTGAGAGGGTTACGGCAAAAACTGGACGCACTTCGTGTACAAAACGGATAATCTCTTTCAAAGTATCAGGATTTCATCCGGAAACTCGTCTGTTACAAAGGGATTTCATTTTTTAAAACTTATTTGAACTCCTGACTTTTTGTGTATTCAAAATGCACCATTCAAAGCCACATCATCATTTTTTAATCCTTTCTGACTTCATTTGTTATTTTTCATGCATTTACCAATTATTTTGAGCTATAAGACCCTAAAATTGAAAAGCATTTCAAATGAAATCTGAAAAGGTTGAAAGTTGGCATGATATCATCATTTCATCCACATAGCATGTGCAAGAAAGTTGAGAGGGTTACGGCAAAAACTGGATGCACTTCGTGTACAAAACGGTCAATCTCTTTCAAAGTATCAGGATTTCATCCGGAATCTCGTCTGTTACAAAGGGATTTCATTTTTTAAAACTTATTTGAACTCCTGACTTTTTGTGTGTTCAAAATGCACCATTCAAAGCCACATCATCATTTTTCAATCCTTCCTGACTTCATTTGTTATTTTTCATGCATTTACTAATTATTTTGAGCTATAAGACCCTAAAATTGAAAAGCATTTCAAATGAACTCTGAAAAGGTTGAAAGTTGGCATGATATCATCATTTCATCCACATAGCATGTGTAAGAAAGTTGAGAGGGTTACGGCAAAAACTAGATGCACTTCGTGTACAAAACGGACAATCTCTTTCAAAGTATCAGGATTTCATCCGGAAACTCGTCTGTCACAAAGGGATTTCATTTTTTAAACCTTATTTGAACTCCTGACTTTTTGTGTGTTCGAAATGCACCATTCAAAGCCACATCATCATTTTTCAATCCTTTCTGACTTCATTTGTTATTTTTCATGCATTTACCAATTATTTTGAGCTATATGACCCTAAAATTGAAAAGCATTTCAAATGAACTCTGAAAAGGTTGAAAGTTGGCATGATATCATCATTTCATCCACATAGCATGTGCAAGAAAGTTGAGAGGGTTACGGCAAAAACTGGATGCACTTCGTGTACAAAACGGTCAATCTCTTTCAAAGTATCAGGATTTCATCCGGAATCTCGTCTGTTACAAAGGGATTTCATTTTTTAAAACTTATTTGAACTCCTGACTTTTTGTGTGTTCAAAATGCACCATTCAAAGCCACATCATCATTTTTCAATCCTTTCTGACTTCATTTGTTATTTTTCATGCATTTACTAATTATTTTGAGCTATAAGACCCTAAAATTGAAAAGCATTTCAAATGAACTCTGAAAAGGTTGAAAGTTGGCATGATATCATCATTTCATCCACATAGCATGTGTAAGAAAGTTGAGAGGGTTACGGCAAAAACTGGATGCACTTCGTGTACAAAACGGACAATCTCTTTCAAAGTATCAGGATTTCATCCGGAAACTCGTCTGTTACAAAGGGATTTCATTTTTTAAAACTTATTTGAACTCCTGACTTTTTGTGTGTTCGAAATGCACCATTCAAAGCCACATCATCATTTTTCAATCCTTTCTGACTTCATTTGTTATTTTTCATGCATTTACTAATTATTTTGAGCTATAAGACCCTAAAATTGAAAAGCATTTCAAATGAACTCTGAAAAGGTTGAAAGTTGGCATGATATCATCATTTCATCCACATAGCATGTGCAAGAAAGTTGAGAGGGTTACGGCAAAAACTGGATGCACTTCGTGTACAAAACGGTCAATCTCTTTCAAAGTATCAGGATTTCATCCGGAAACTCGTCTGTTACAAAGGGATTTCATTTTTAAAAACTTATTTGAACTCCTGACTTTGTGTGTGTTCGAAATGCACCATTCAAAGCCACATCATCATTTTTCAATCCTTTCTGACTTCATTTGTTATTTTTCATGCATTTACTAATTATTTTGAGCTATAAAACCCTAAAATTGAAAAGCATTTCAAATGAACTCTGAAAAGGTAGAAAGTTGGCATGATATCATCATTTCATCCACATAGCATGTGCAAGAAAGTTGAGAGGGTTACGGCAAAAACTGGATGCACTTTGTGTACAAAACGGCCAATCTCTTTCAAAGTATCAGGATTTCATCCGGAAACTCATCTGTTACAAAGGGATTTCATTTTTTAAAACTTATTTGAACTCCTGAATTTTTGTGTGTTCAAAATGCACCATTCAAAGCCACATCATCATTTTTCAATCCTTTCTCACTTCATTTGTTATTTGTTCATGCATTTACTAATTATTTTGAGCTATAAGACCCTAAAATTGAAAAGCATTTCAAATGAACTCTGAAAAGGTTGAAAGTTTGGCATGATATCATCATTTCATCCACATAGCATGTGCAAGAAAGTTGAGAGGGTTACGGCATAAACTGGATGCACTTCGTGTACAAAACGGACAATCTCTTTCAAAGTATCAGGATTTCATCCAGAAACTCGTCTGTTACAAAGGGATTACATTTTTTAAAACTTATTTGAACTCCTGACTTTTTGTGTGTTCAAAATGCACCATTCAAAGCCACATCATCATTTTTCAATCCTTTCTGACTTCATTTGTTATTTTTCATGCATTTACTAATTATTTTGAGCTATAAGACCCTAAAATTGAAAAGCATTTCAAATGAACTCTGAAAAGGTTGAAAGTTGGCATGATATCATCATTTCATCCACATAGCATGTGCAAGAAAGTTGAGAGGGTTACGGCAAAAACTGGATGCACTTCGTGTACAAAACGGTCAATCTCTTTCAAAGTATCAGGATTTCATCCGGAAACTCGTCAGTTACAAAGGGATTTCATTTTTTTAAACTTATTTGAACTCCTGACTTTTTGTGTGTTCAAAATGCACCATTCAAAGCCACATCATCAGTTTTCAATCCTTTCTGACTTCATTTGTTATTTTTCATGCATTTACTAATTATTTTGAGCTATAAGACCCTAAAATTGAAAAGCATTTGAAATGAACTCTGAAAAGGTTGAAAGTTTGGCATGATATCATCATTTCATCCACATAGCATGTGCAAGAAAGTTGAGAGGGTTACGGCATAAACTGGATGCACTTCGTGTACAAAACGGACAATCTCTTTCAAAGTATCAGGATTTCATCCGGAAACTCGTCTTTTACAAAGGGATTTCATTTTTTTAAAACTTATTTGAACTCCTGACTTTTTGTGTGTTCAAAATGCACCATTCAAAGCCACATCATCATTTTTCAATCCTTTCTGACTTCATTTGTTATTTTTCATGCATTTACCAATTATTTTGAGCTATAAGACCCTAAAATTGAAAAGCATTTCAAATGAACTCTGAAAAGGTTGAAAGTTGGCATGATATCATCATTTCATCCACATAGCATGTGCAAGAAAGTTGAGAGGGTTACGGCAAAAACTGGATGCACTTCGTGTACAAAACGGTCAATCTCTTTCAAAGTATCAGGATTTCATCCGGAATCTCGTCTGTTACAAAGGGATTTCATTTTTTAAAACTTATTTGAACTCCTGACTTTTTGTGTGTTCAAAATGCACCATTCAAAGCCACATCATCATTTTTCAATCCTTTCTGACTTCATTTGTTATTTTTCATGCATTTACTAATTATTTTGAGCTATAAGACCCTAAAATTGAAAAGCATTTCAAATGAACTCTGAAAAGGTTGAAAGTTGGCATGATATCATCATTTCATCCACATAGCATGTGTAAGAAAGTTGAGAGGGTTACGGCAAAAACTGGATGCACTTCGTGTACAAAACGGACAATCTCTTTCAAAGTATCAGGATTTCATCCGGAAACTCGTCTGTTACAAAGGGATTTCATTTTTTAAAACTTATTTGAACTCCCGACTTTTTGTGTGTTCGAAATGCACCATTCAAAGCCACATCATCATTTTTCAATCCTTTCTGACTTCATTCGTTATTTTTCATGCATTTACTAATTATTTTGAGCTATAAGACCCTAAAATTGAAAAGCATTTCAAATGAACTCTGAAAAGGTTGAAAGTTGGCATGATATCATCATTTCATCCACATAGCATGTGCAAGAAAGTTGAGAGGGTTACGGCAAAAACTGGATGCACTTCGTGTACAAAACGGTCAATCTCTTTCAAAGTATCAGGATTTCATCCGGAAACTCGTCTGTTACAAAGGGATTTCATTTTTTAAAACTTATTTGAACTCCTGACTTTGTGTGTGTTCGAAATGCACCATTCAAAGCCACATCATCATTTTTCAATCCTTTCTAACTTCATTTGTTATTTTTCATGCATTTACTAATTATTTTGAGCTATAAGACCCTAAAATTGAAAAACATTTCAAATGAACTCTGAAAAGGTTGAAAGTTGGCATGATATCATCATTTCATCCACATAGCATGTGCAAGAAAGTTGAGAGGGTTACGGCAAAAACTGGACGCACTTCGTGTACAAAACGGATAATCTCTTTCAAAGTATCAGGATTTCATCCGGAAACTCGTCTGTTACAAAGGGATTTCATTTTTTAAAACTTATTTGAACTCCTGACTTTTTGTGTGTTCAAAATGCACCATTCAAAGCCACATCATCATTTTTCAATCCTTTCTGTTTTCATTTGTTATTTTTCATGCATTTACTAATTATTTTGAGCTATAAGACCCTAAAATTGAAAAGCATTTCAAATGAACTCTGAAAAGGTTGAAAGTTTGGCATGATATCATCATTTCATCCACATAGCATGTGCAAGAAAGTTGAGAGGGTTACGGCATAAACTGGATGCACTTCGTGTACAAAACGGACAATCTCTTTCAAAGTATCAGGATTTCATCCGGAAACTCGTCTGTTACAAAGGGATTTCATTTTTTAAAACTTATTTGAACTCCTGACTTTTTGTGTGTTCAAAATGCACCATTCAAAGCCACATCATCATTTTTCAATCCTTTCTGACTTCATTTGTTATTTTTCATGCATTTACTAATTATTTTGAGCTATAAGACCCTAAAATTGAAAAGCATTTCAAATGAACTCTGAAAAGGTTGAAAGTTGGCATGATATCATCATTTCATCCACATAGCATGTGTAAGAAAGTTGAGAGGGTTACGGCAAAAACTGGATGCACTTCGTGTACAAAACGGACAATCTCTTTCAAAGTATCAAGATTTCATCCGGAAACTCGTATGTTACAAAGTGATTTCATTTTTTAAAACTTATTTGAACTCCTGACTTTTTGTGTGTTCGAAATGCACCATTCAAAGCCACATCATCATTTTTCAATCCTTTCTGACTTCATTTGTTATTTTTCATGCATTTACTAATTATTTTGAGCTATAAGACCCTAAAATTGAAAAGCATTCCAAATGAACTCTGAAAAGGTTGAAAGTTGGCATGATATCATCATTTCATCCACATAGCATGTGCAAGAAAGTTGAGAGGGTTACGGCAAAAACTGGATGCACTTCGTGTACAAAACGGTCAATCTCTTTCAAAGTATCAGGATTTCATCCGGAAACTCGTCTGTTACAAAGGGATTTCATTTTTTAAAACTTATTTGAACCCCTGACTTTGTGTGTGTTCGAAATGCACCATTCAAAGCCACATCATCATTTTTCAATCCTTTCTGACTTCATTTGTTATTTTTCATGCATTTACCAATTATTTTGAGCTATAAGACCCTAAAATTGAAAAGCATTTCAAATGAACTCTGAAAAGGTTGAAAGTTGGCATGATATCATCATTTCATCCACATAGCATGTGCAAGAAAGTTGAGAGGGTTACGGCAAAAACTGGATGCACTTCGTGTACAAAACGGTCAATCTCTTTCAAAGTATCAGGATTTCATCCGGAATCTCGTCTGTTACAAAGGGATTTCATTTTTTAAAACTTATTTGAACTCCTGACTTTTTGTGTGTTCAAAATGCACCATTCAAAGCCACATCATCATTTTTCAATCCTTTCTGACTTCATTTGTTATTTTTCATGCATTTACTAATTATTTTGAGCTATAAGACCCTAAAATTGAAAAGCATTTCAAATGAACTCTGAAAAGGTTGAAAGTTGGCATGATATCATCATTTCATCCACATAGCATGTGTAAGAAAGTTGAGAGGGTTACGGCAAAAACTGGATGCACTTCGTGTACAAAACGGACAATCTCTTTCAAAGTATCAGGATTTCATCCGGAAACTCGTCTGTTACAAAGGGATTTCATTTTTTAAAACTTATTTGAACTCCTGACTTTTTGTGTGTTCGAAATGCACCATTCAAAGCCACATCATCATTTTTCAATCCTTTCTGACTTCATTTGTTATTTTTCATGCATTTACCAATTATTTTGAGCTATAAGACCCTAAAATTGAAAAGCATTTCAAATGAACTCTGAAAAGGTTGAAAGTTGGCATGATATCATCATTTCATCCACATAGCATGTGCAAGAAAGTTGAGAGGGTTACGGCAAAAACTGGATGCACTTCGTGTACAAAACGGTCAATCTCTTTCAAAGTATCAGGATTTCATCCGGAATCTCGTCTGTTACAAAGGGATTTCATTTTTAAAACTTATTTGAACTCCTGACTTTTTGTGTGTTCGAAATGCACCATTCAAAGCCACATCATCATTTTTCAATCCTTTCTGACTTCATTTGTTATTTTTCATGCATTTACTAATTATTTTGAGCTATAAGACCCTAAAATTGAAAAGCATTTCAAATGAACTCTGAAAAGGTTGAAAGTTGGCATGATATCATCATTTCATCCACATAGCATGTGCAAGAAAGTTGAGAGGGTTACGGCAAAAACTGGATGCACTTCGTGTACAAAACGGTCAATCTCTTTCAAAGTATCAGGATTTCATCCGGAATCTCGTCTGTTACAAAGGGATTTCATTTTTTAAAACTTATTTGAACTCCTGACTTTTTGTGTGTTCGAAATGCACCATTCAAAGCCACATCATCATTTTTCAATCCTTTCTGACTTCATTTGTTATTTTTCATGCATTTACTAATTATTTTGAGCTATAAGACCCTAAAATTGAAAAGCATTTCAAATGAACTCTGAAAAGGTTGAAAGTTGGCATGATATCATCATTTCATCCACATAGCATGTGTAAGAAAGTTGAGAGGGTTACGGCAAAAACTGGATGCACTTCGTGTACAAAACGGAAAATCTCTTTCAAAGTATCAGGATTTCATTTGGAAACTCGTCTGTTACAAAGGGATTTCATTTTTTAAAACTTATTTGAACTCCTGACTTTGTGTGTGTTCGAAATGCACCATTCAAAGCCACATCATCATTTTTCAATCCTTTCTGACTTCATTTGTTATTTTTCATGCATTTACCAATTATTTTGAGCTATAAGACCCTAAAATTGAAAAGCATTTCAAATGAACTCTGAAAAGGTTGAAAGTTGGCATGATATCATCATTTCATCCACATAGCATGTGCAAGAAAGTTGAGAGGGTTACGGCAAAAACTGGATGCACTTCGTGTACAAAACGGTCAATCTCTTTCAAAGTATCAGGATTTCATCCGGAATCTCGTCTGTTGCAAAGGGATTTCATTTTTTAAAACTTATTTGAACTCCTGACTTTTTGTGTGTTCGAAATGCACCATTCAAAGCCACATCATCATTTTTCAATCCTTTCTGACTTCATTTGTTATTTTTCATGCATTTACTAATTATTTTGAGCTATAAGACCCTAAAATTGAAAAGCATTTCAAATGAACTCTGAAAAGGTTGAAAGTTGGCATGATATCATCATTTCATCCACATAGCATGTGTAAGAAAGTTGAGAGGGTTACGGCAAAAACTTGATGCACTTCGTGTACAAAACGGACAATCTCTTTCAAAGTATCAGGATTTCATTTGGAAACTCGTCTGTTACAAAGGGATTTCATTTTTTTAAACTTATTTGAACTCCTGACTTTGTGTGTGTTCGAAATGCACCATTCAAAGCCACATCATCATTTTTCAATCCTTTCTGACTTCATTTGTTATTTTTCATGCATTTACCAATTATTTTGAGCTATAAGACCCTAAAATTGAAAAGCATTTCAAATGAACTCTGAAAAGGTTGAAAGTTGGCATGATATCATCATTTCATCCACATAGCATGTGCAAGAAAGTTGAGAGGGTTACGGCAAAAACTGGATGCACTTCGTGTACAAAACGGTCAATCTCTTTCAAAGTATCAGGATTTCATCCGGAATCTCGTCTGTTACAAAGGGATTTCATTTTTTAAAACTTATTTGAACTCCTGACTTTGTGTGTGTTCGAAATGCACCATTCAAAGCCACATCATCATTTTTCAATCCTTTCTGACTTCATTTGTTATTTTTCATGCATTTACCAATTATTTTGAGCTATAAGACCCTAAAATTGAAAAGCATTTCAAATGAACTCTGAAAAGGTTGAAAGTTGGCATGATATCATCATTTCATCCACATAGCATGTGCAAGAAAGTTGAGAGGGTTACGGCAAAAACTGGATGCACTTCGTGTACAAAACGGTCAATCTCTTTCAAAGTATCAGGATTTCATCCGGAATCTCGTCTGTTACAAAGGGATTTCATTTTTTAAAACTTATTTGAACTCCTGACTTTTTGTGTGTTCAAAATGCACCATTCAAAGCCACATCATCATTTTTCAATCCTTTCTGACTTCATTTGTTATTTTTCATGCATTTACTAATAATTTTGAGCTATAAGACCCTAAAATTGAAAAGCATTTCAAATGAACTCTGAAAAGGTTGAAAGTTGGCATGATATCATCATTTCATCCACATAGCATGTGTAAGAAAGTTGAGAGGGTTACGGCAAAAACTGGATGCACTTCGTGTACAAAACGGACAATCTCTTTCAAAGTATCAGGATTTCATCCGGAAACTCGTCTGTTACAAAGGGATTTCATTTTTTAAAACTTATTTGAACTCCTGACTTTTTGTGTGTTCGAAATGCACCATTCAAAGCCACATCATCATTTTTCAATCCTTTCTGACTTCATTTGTTATTTTTCATGCATTTACTAATTATTTTGAGCTATAAGACCCTAAAATTGAAAAGCATTTCAAATGAACTCTGAAAAGGTTGAAAGTTGGCATGATATCATCATTTCATCCACATAGCATGTGCAAGAAAGTTGAGAGGGTTACGGCAAAAACTGGATGCACTTCGTGTACAAAACGGTCAATCTCTTTCAAAGTATCAGGATTTCATCCGGAAACTCGTCTGTTACAAAGGGATTTCATTTTTTAAAACTTATTTGAACTCCTGACTTTGTGTGTGTTCGAAATGCACCATTCGAAGCCACATCATCATTTTTCAATCCTTTCTGACTTCATTTGTTATTTTTCATGCATTTAATAATTATTTTGAGCTATAAGACCCTAAAATTGAAAAGCATTTCAAATGAAGTCTGAAAAGGTTGAAAGTTGGCATGATATCATCATTTCATCCACATAGCATGTGCAAGAAAGTTGAGAGGGTTACGGCAAGAACTGGATGCACTTTGTGTACAAAACGGCCAATCTCTTTCAAAGTATCAGGATTTCATCCGGAAACTCGTCTGTTACAAAGGGATTTCATTTTTTAAAACTTATTTGAACTCCTGAATTTTTGTGTGTTCAAAATGCACCATTCAAAGCCAAATCATCATTTTTCAATCCTTTCTCACTTCATTTGTTATTTGTTCATGCATTTACTAATTATTTTGAGCTATAAGACCCTAAAATTGAAAAGCATTTCAAATGAACTCTGAAAAGGTTGAAAGTTTGGCATGATATCATCATTTCATCCACATAGCATGTGCAAGAAAGTTGAGAGGGTTACGGCATAAACTGGATGCACTTCGTGTACAAAACGGACAATCTCTTTCAAAGTATCAGGATTTCATCCAGAAACTCATCTGTTACAAAGGGATTTCATTTTTTAAAACTTATTTGAACTCCTGACTTTTTGTGTGTTCAAAATGCACCATTCAAAGCCACATCATCATTTTTCAGTCCTTTCTGACTTCATTTGTTATTTTTCATGCATTTACTAATTATTTTGAGCTATAAGACCCTAAAATTGAAAAGCATTTCAAATGAACTCTGAAAAGGTTGAAAGTTGGCATGATATCATCATTTCATCCACATAGCATGTGTAAGAAAGTTGAGAGGGTTACGGCAAAAACTGGATGCACTTCGTGTACAAAACGGACAATCTCTTTCAAAGTATCAGGATTTCATCCGGAAACTCGTCTGTTACAAAGGGATTTCATTTTTTAAAACTTATTTGAACTCCTGACTTTTTGTGTGTTCGAAATGCACCATTCAAAGCCACATCATCATTTTTCAATCCTTTCTGACTTCATTTGTTATTTTTCATGCATTTACTAATTATTTTGAGCTATAAGACCCTAAAATTGAAAAGCATTTCAAATGAACTCTGAAAAGGTTGAAAGTTGGCATGATATCATCATTTCATCCACATAGCATGTGCAAGAAAGTTGAGAGGGTTACGGCAAAAACTGGATGCACTTCGTGTACAAAACGGTCAATCTCTTTCAAAGTATCAGGATTTCATCCGGAAACTCGTCTGTTACAAAGGGATTTCATTTTTTAAAACTTATTTGAACTCCTGACTTTGTGTGTGTTCGAAATGCACCATTCGAAGCCACATCATCATTTTTCAATCCTTTCTGACTTCATTTGTTATTTTTCATGCATTTAATAATTATTTTGAGCTATAAGACCCTAAAATTGAAAAGCATTTCAAATGAAGTCTGAAAAGGTTGAAAGTTGGCATGATATCATCATTTCATCCACATAGCATGTGCAAGAAAGTTGAGAGGGTTACGGCAAGAACTGGATGCACTTTGTGTACAAAACGGCCAATCTCTTTCAAAGTATCAGGATTTCATCCGGAAACTCGTCTGTTACAAAGGGATTTCATTTTTTAAAACTTATTTGAACTCCTGAATTTTTGTGTGTTCAAAATGCACCATTCAAAGCCAAATCATCATTTTTCAATCCTTTCTCACTTCATTTGTTATTTGTTCATGCATTTACTAATTATTTTGAGCTATAAGACCCTAAAATTGAAAAGCATTTCAAATGAACTCTGAAAAGGTTGAAAGTTTGGCATGATATCATCATTTCATCCACATAGCATGTGCAAGAAAGTTGAGAGGGTTACGGCATAAACTGGATGCACTTCGTGTACAAAACGGACAATCTCTTTCAAAGTATCAGGATTTCATCCAGAAACTCATCTGTTACAAAGGGATTTCATTTTTTAAAACTTATTTGAACTCCTGACTTTTTGTGTGTTCAAAATGCACCATTCAAAGCCACATCATCATTTTTCAGTCCTTTCTGACTTCATTTGTTATTTTTCATGCATTTACTAATTATTTTGAGCTATAAGACCCTAAAATTGAAAAGCATTTCAAATGAACTCTGAAAAGGTTGAAAGTTGGCATGATATCATCATTTCATCCACATAGCATGTGTAAGAAAGTTGAGAGGGTTACGGCAAAAACTGGATGCACTTCGTGTACAAAACGGACAATCTCTTTCAAAGTATCAGGATTTCATCCGGAAACTCGTCTGTTACAAAGGGATTTCATTTTTTAAAACTTATTTGAACTCCTGACTTTTTGTGTGTTCGAAATGCACCATTCAAAGCCACATCATCATTTTTCAATCCTTTCTGACTTCATTTGTTATTTTTCATGCATTTACCAATTATTTTGAGCTATAAGACCCTAAAATTGAAAAGCATTTCAAATGAACTCTGAAAAGGTTGAAAGTTGGCATGATATCATCATTTCATCCACATAGCATGTGCAAGAAAGTTGAGAGGGTTACGGCAAAAACTGGATGCACTTCGTGTACAAAACGGTCAATCTCTTTCAAAGTATCAGGATTTCATCCGGAATCTCGTCTGTTACAAAGGGATTTCATTTTTAAAACTTATTTGAACTCCTGACTTTTTGTGTGTTCGAAATGCACCATTCAAAGCCACATCATCATTTTTCAATCCTTTCTGACTTCATTTGTTATTTTTCATGCATTTACTAATTATTTTGAGCTATAAGACCCTAAAATTGAAAAGCATTTCAAATGAACTCTGAAAAGGTTGAAAGTTGGCATGATATCATCATTTCATCCACATAGCATGTGCAAGAAAGTTGAGAGGGTTACGGCAAAAACTGGATGCACTTCGTGTACAAAACGGTCAATCTCTTTCAAAGTATCAGGATTTCATCCGGAATCTCGTCTGTTACAAAGGGATTTCATTTTTTAAAACTTATTTGAACTCCTGACTTTTTGTGTGTTCGAAATGCACCATTCAAAGCCACATCATCATTTTTCAATCCTTTCTGACTTCATTTGTTATTTTTCATGCATTTACTAATTATTTTGAGCTATAAGACCCTAAAATTGAAAAGCATTTCAAATGAACTCTGAAAAGGTTGAAAGTTGGCATGATATCATCATTTCATCCACATAGCATGTGTAAGAAAGTTGAGAGGGTTACGGCAAAAACTGGATGCACTTCGTGTACAAAACGGAAAATCTCTTTCAAAGTATCAGGATTTCATTTGGAAACTCGTCTGTTACAAAGGGATTTCATTTTTTAAAACTTATTTGAACTCCTGACTTTGTGTGTGTTCGAAATGCACCATTCAAAGCCACATCATCATTTTTCAATCCTTTCTGACTTCATTTGTTATTTTTCATGCATTTACCAATTATTTTGAGCTATAAGACCCTAAAATTGAAAAGCATTTCAAATGAACTCTGAAAAGGTTGAAAGTTGGCATGATATCATCATTTCATCCACATAGCATGTGCAAGAAAGTTGAGAGGGTTACGGCAAAAACTGGATGCACTTCGTGTACAAAACGGTCAATCTCTTTCAAAGTATCAGGATTTCATCCGGAATCTCGTCTGTTGCAAAGGGATTTCATTTTTTAAAACTTATTTGAACTCCTGACTTTTTGTGTGTTCGAAATGCACCATTCAAAGCCACATCATCATTTTTCAATCCTTTCTGACTTCATTTGTTATTTTTCATGCATTTACTAATTATTTTGAGCTATAAGACCCTAAAATTGAAAAGCATTTCAAATGAACTCTGAAAAGGTTGAAAGTTGGCATGATATCATCATTTCATCCACATAGCATGTGTAAGAAAGTTGAGAGGGTTACGGCAAAAACTTGATGCACTTCGTGTACAAAACGGACAATCTCTTTCAAAGTATCAGGATTTCATTTGGAAACTCGTCTGTTACAAAGGGATTTCATTTTTTTAAACTTATTTGAACTCCTGACTTTGTGTGTGTTCGAAATGCACCATTCAAAGCCACATCATCATTTTTCAATCCTTTCTGACTTCATTTGTTATTTTTCATGCATTTACCAATTATTTTGAGCTATAAGACCCTAAAATTGAAAAGCATTTCAAATGAACTCTGAAAAGGTTGAAAGTTGGCATGATATCATCATTTCATCCACATAGCATGTGCAAGAAAGTTGAGAGGGTTACGGCAAAAACTGGATGCACTTCGTGTACAAAACGGTCAATCTCTTTCAAAGTATCAGGATTTCATCCGGAATCTCGTCTGTTACAAAGGGATTTCATTTTTTAAAACTTATTTGAACTCCTGACTTTGTGTGTGTTCGAAATGCACCATTCAAAGCCACATCATCATTTTTCAATCCTTTCTGACTTCATTTGTTATTTTTCATGCATTTACCAATTATTTTGAGCTATAAGACCCTAAAATTGAAAAGCATTTCAAATGAACTCTGAAAAGGTTGAAAGTTGGCATGATATCATCATTTCATCCACATAGCATGTGCAAGAAAGTTGAGAGGGTTACGGCAAAAACTGGATGCACTTCGTGTACAAAACGGTCAATCTCTTTCAAAGTATCAGGATTTCATCCGGAATCTCGTCTGTTACAAAGGGATTTCATTTTTTAAAACTTATTTGAACTCCTGACTTTTTGTGTGTTCAAAATGCACCATTCAAAGCCACATCATCATTTTTCAATCCTTTCTGACTTCATTTGTTATTTTTCATGCATTTACTAATAATTTTGAGCTATAAGACCCTAAAATTGAAAAGCATTTCAAATGAACTCTGAAAAGGTTGAAAGTTGGCATGATATCATCATTTCATCCACATAGCATGTGTAAGAAAGTTGAGAGGGTTACGGCAAAAACTGGATGCACTTCGTGTACAAAACGGACAATCTCTTTCAAAGTATCAGGATTTCATCCGGAAACTCGTCTGTTACAAAGGGATTTCATTTTTTAAAACTTATTTGAACTCCTGACTTTTTGTGTGTTCGAAATGCACCATTCAAAGCCACATCATCATTTTTCAATCCTTTCTGACTTCATTTGTTATTTTTCATGCATTTACTAATTATTTTGAGCTATAAGACCCTAAAATTGAAAAGCATTTCAAATGAACTCTGAAAAGGTTGAAAGTTGGCATGATATCATCATTTCATCCACATAGCATGTGCAAGAAAGTTGAGAGGGTTACGGCAAAAACTGGA
Organism: Aegilops tauschii subsp. strangulata; assembly: GCF_002575655.3. Lineage (NCBI taxonomy): Eukaryota > Viridiplantae > Streptophyta > Magnoliopsida > Poales > Poaceae > Aegilops > Aegilops tauschii. The sequence continues at coordinate 27,723 of NW_027332783.1, forward strand.
TGCACTTCGTGTACAAAACGGTCAATCTCTTTCAAAGTATCAGGATTTCATCCGGAAACTCGTCTGTTACAAAGGGATTTCATTTTTTAAAACTTATTTGAACTCCTGACTTTGTGTGTGTTCGAAATGCACCATTCGAAGCCACATCATCATTTTTCAATCCTTTCTGACTTCATTTGTTATTTTTCATGCATTTAATAATTATTTTGAGCTATAAGACCCTAAAATTGAAAAGCATTTCAAATGAAGTCTGAAAAGGTTGAAAGTTGGCATGATATCATCATTTCATCCACATAGCATGTGCAAGAAAGTTGAGAGGGTTACGGCAAGAACTGGATGCACTTTGTGTACAAAACGGCCAATCTCTTTCAAAGTATCAGGATTTCATCCGGAAACTCGTCTGTTACAAAGGGATTTCATTTTTTAAAACTTATTTGAACTCCTGAATTTTTGTGTGTTCAAAATGCACCATTCAAAGCCAAATCATCATTTTTCAATCCTTTCTCACTTCATTTGTTATTTGTTCATGCATTTACTAATTATTTTGAGCTATAAGACCCTAAAATTGAAAAGCATTTCAAATGAACTCTGAAAAGGTTGAAAGTTTGGCATGATATCATCATTTCATCCACATAGCATGTGCAAGAAAGTTGAGAGGGTTACGGCATAAACTGGATGCACTTCGTGTACAAAACGGACAATCTCTTTCAAAGTATCAGGATTTCATCCAGAAACTCATCTGTTACAAAGGGATTTCATTTTTTAAAACTTATTTGAACTCCTGACTTTTTGTGTGTTCAAAATGCACCATTCAAAGCCACATCATCATTTTTCAGTCCTTTCTGACTTCATTTGTTATTTTTCATGCATTTACTAATTATTTTGAGCTATAAGACCCTAAAATTGAAAAGCATTTCAAATGAACTCTGAAAAGGTTGAAAGTTGGCATGATATCATCATTTCATCCACATAGCATGTGTAAGAAAGTTGAGAGGGTTACGGCAAAAACTGGATGCACTTCGTGTACAAAACGGACAATCTCTTTCAAAGTATCAGGATTTCATCCGGAAACTCGTCTGTTACAAAGGGATTTCATTTTTAAAACTTATTTGAACTCCTGACTTTTTGTGTGTTCGAAATGCACCATTCAAAGCCACATCATCATTTTTCAATCCTTTCTGACTTCATTTGTTATTTTTCATGCATTTACTAATTATTTTGAGCTATAAGACCCTAAAATTGAAAAGCATTTCAAATGAACTCTGAAAAGGTTGAAAGTTGGCATGATATCATCATTTCATCCACATAGCATGTGCAAGAAAGTTGAGAGGGTTACGGCAAAAACTGGATGCACTTCGTGTACAAAACGGTCAATCTCTTTCAAAGTATCAGGATTTCATCCGGAAACTCGTCTGTTACAAAGGATTTCATTTTTTAAAACTTATTTGAACTCCTGACTTTGTGTGTGTTCGAAATGCACCATTCGAAGCCACATCATCATTTTTCAATCCTTTCTGACTTCATTTGTTATTTTTCATGCATTAATAATTATTTTGAGCTATAAGACCCTAAAATTGAAAAGCATTTCAAATGAAGTCTGAAAAGGTTGAAAGTTGGCATGATATCATCATTTCATCCACATAGCATGTGCAAGAAAGTTGAGAGGGTTACGGCAAGAACTGGATGCACTTTGTGTACAAAACGGCCAATCTCTTTCAAAGTATCAGGATTTCATCCGGAAACTCGTCTGTTACAAAGGGATTTCATTTTTTAAAACTTATTTGAACTCCTGAATTTTTGTGTGTTCAAAATGCACCATTCAAAGCCAAATCATCATTTTTCAATCCTTTCTCACTTCATTTGTTATTTGTTCATGCATTTACTAATTATTTTGAGCTATAAGACCCTAAAATTGAAAAGCATTTCAAATGAACTCTGAAAAGGTTGAAAGTTTGGCATGATATCATCATTTCATCCACATAGCATGTGCAAGAAAGTTGAGAGGGTTACGGCATAAACTGGATGCACTTCGTGTACAAAACGGACAATCTCTTTCAAAGTATCAGGATTTCATCCAGAAACTCATCTGTTACAAAGGGATTTCATTTTTTAAAACTTATTTGAACTCCTGACTTTTTGTGTGTTCAAAATGCACCATTCAAAGCCACATCATCATTTTTCAGTCCTTTCTGACTTCATTTGTTATTTTTCATGCATTTACTAATTATTTTGAGCTATAAGACCCTAAAATTGAAAAGCATTTCAAATGAACTCTGAAAAGGTTGAAAGTTGGCATGATATCATCATTTCATCCACATAGCATGTGTAAGAAAGTTGAGAGGGTTACGGCAAAAACTGGATGCACTTCGTGTACAAAACGGACAATCTCTTTCAAAGTATCAGGATTTCATCCGGAAACTCGTCTGTTACAAAGGGATTTCATTTTTAAAACTTATTTGAACTCCTGACTTTTTGTGTGTTCGAAATGCACCATTCAAAGCCACATCATCATTTTTCAATCCTTTCTGACTTCATTTGTTATTTTTCATGCATTTACTAATTATTTTGAGCTATAAGACCCTAAATTGAAAAGCATTTCAAATTGAACTCTGAAAAGGTTGAAAGTTGGCATGATATCATCATTTCATCCACATAGCATGTGCAAGAAAGTTGAGAGGGTTACGGCAAAAACTGGATGCACTTCGTGTACAAAACGGTCAATCTCTTTCAAAGTATCAGGATTTCATCCGGAAACTCGTCTGTTACAAAGGGATTTCATTTTTTAAAACTTATTTGAACTCCTGACTTTGTGTGTGTTCGAAATGCACCATTCGAAGCCACATCATCATTTTTCAATCCTTTCTGACTTCATTTGTTATTTTTCATGCATTTAATAATTATTTTGAGCTATAAGACCCTAAAATTGAAAAGCATTTCAAATGAACTCTGAAAAGGTTGAAAGTTGGCATGATATCATCATTTCAACCACATAGCATGTGCAAGAAAGTTGAGAGGGTTACGGCAAGAACTGGATGCACTTTGTGTACAAAACGGCCAATCTCTTTCAAAGTATCAGGATTTCATCCGGAAACTCGTCTGTTACAAAGGGATTTCATTTTTTAAAACTTATTTGAACTCCTGAATTTTTGTGTGTTCAAAATGCACCATTCAAAGCCACATCATCATTTTTCAATCCTTTCTCACTTCATTTGTTATTTGTTCATGCATTTACTAATTATTTTGAGCTATAAGACCCTAAAATTGAAAAGCATTTCAAATGAACTCTGAAAAGGTTGTAAGTTTGGCATGATATCATCATTTCATCCACATAGCATGTGCAAGAAAGTTGAGAGGGTTACGGCATAAACTGGATGCACTTCGTGTACAAAACGGACAATCTCTTTCAAAGTATCAGGATTTCATCCAGAAACTCATCTGTTACAAAGGGATTTCATTTTTTAAAACTTATTTGAACTCCTGACTTTTTGTGTGTTCAAAATGCACCATTCAAAGCCACATCATCATTTTTCAGTCCTTTCTGACTTCATTTGTTATTTTTCATGCATTTACTAATTATTTTGAGCTATAAGACCCTAAAATTGAAAAGCATTTCAAATGAACTCTGAAAAGGTTGAAAGTTGGCATGATATCATCATTTCATCCACATAGCATGTGCAAGAAAGTTGAGAGGGTTACGGCAAAAACTGGATGCGCTTCGTGTACAAAACGGTCAATCTCTTTCAAAGTATCAGGATTTCATCCGGAAACTCGTCTGTTACAAAGGGATTTCATTTTTTCAAACTTATTTGAACTCCTGACTTTTTGTGTGTTCAAAATGCACCATTCAAAGCCACATCATCATTTTTCAATCCTTTCTGACTTCATTTGTTATTTTTCATGCATTTACTAATTATTTTGAGCTATAAGACCCTAAAATTGAAAAGCATTTGAAATGAACTCTGAAAAGGTTGAAAGTTTGGCATGATATCATCATTTCATCCACATAGCATGTGCAAGAAAGTTGAGAGGGTTACGGCATAAACTGGATGCACTTCGTGTACAAAACGGACAATCTCTTTCAAAGTATCAGGATTTCATCCGGAAACTCGTCTGTTACAAAGGGATTTCATTTTTTTAAACTTATTTGAACTCCTGACTTTTTGTGTGTTCAAAATGCACCATTCAAAGCCACATCATCATTTTTCAATCCTTTCTGACTTCATTTGTTATTTTTCATGCATTTACCAATTATTTTGAGCTATAAGACCCTAAAATTGAAAAGCATTTCAAATGAACTCTGAAAAGGTTGAAAGTTGGCATGATATCATCATTTCATCCACATAGCATGTGCAAGAAAGTTGAGAGGGTTACGGCAAAAACTGGATGCACTTCGTGTACAAAACGGACAATCTCTTTCAAAGTATCAGGATTTCATCCAGAAACTCATCTGTTACAAAGGGATTTCATTTTTTAAAACTTATTTGAACTCCTGACTTTTTGTGTGTTCAAAATGCACCATTCAAAGCCACATCATCATTTTTCAGTCCTTTCTGACTTCATTTGTTATTTTTCATGCATTTACTAATTATTTTGAGCTATAAGACCCTAAAATTGAAAAGCATTTCAAATGAACTCTGAAAAGGTTGAAAGTTGGCATGATATCATCATTTCATCCACATAGCATGTGTAAGAAAGTTGAGAGGGTTACGGCAAAAACTGGATGCACTTCGTGTACAAAACGGACAATCTCTTTCAAAGTATCAGGATTTCTTCCGGAAACTCGTCTGTTACAAAGGGATTTCATTTTTTAAAACTTATTTGAACTCCTGACTTTTTGTGTGTTCGAAATGCACCATTCAAAGCCACATCATCATTATTCAATCCTTTCTGACTTCATTTGTTATTTTTCATGCATTTACTAATTATTTTGAGCTATAAGACCCTAAAATTGAAAAGCATTTCAAATGAACTCTGAAAGGTTGAAAGATGGCATGATATCATCATTTCATCCACATAGCATGTGCAAGAAAGTTGAGAGGGTTACGGCAAAAACTGGATGCACTTCGTGTACAAAACGGACAATCTCTTTCAAAGTATCAGGATTTCATCCGGAAACTCGTCTGTTACAAAGGGATTTCATTTTTTAAAACTTATTTGAACTCCTGACTTTGTGTGTGTTCGAAATGCACCATTCAAAGCCACATCATCATTTTTCAATCCTTTCTGACCTCATTTGTTATTTTTCATGCATTTAATAATTATTTTGAGCTATAAGACCCTAAAATTGAAAAGCATTTCAAATGAACTCTGAAAAGGTTGAAAGTTGGCATGATATCATCATTTCATCCACATAGCATGTGCAAGAAAGTTGAGAGGGTTACGGCAAAAACTGGATGCGCTTCGTGTACAAAACGGTCAATCTCTTTCAAAGTATCAGGATTTCATCCGGAAACTCGTGTGTTACAAAGGGATTTCATTTTTTAAAACTTATTTGAACTCCTGACTTTTTGTGTGTTCAAAATGCACCATTCAAAGCCACATCATCATTTTTCAATCCTTTCTGACTTCATTTGTTATTTTTCATGCATTTACTAATTATTTTGAGCTATAAGACCCTAAAATTGAAAAGCATTTGAAATGAACCCTGAAAAGGTTGAAAGTTTGGCATGATATCATCATTTCATCCACATAGCATGTGCTAGAAAGTTGAGAGGGTTACGGCATAAACTGGATGCACTTCGTGTACAAAACGGACAATCTCTTTCAAAGTATCAGGATTTCATCCGGAAACTCGTCTGTTACAAAGGGATTTAATTTTTTTTAAACTTATTTGAACTCCTGACTTTTTGTGTGTTCAAAATGCACCATTCAAAGCCACATCATCATTTTTCAATCCTTTCTGACTTCATTTGTTATTTTTCATGCATTTACCAATTATTTTGAGCTAGAAGACCCTAAAATTGAAAAGCATTTCAAATGAACTCTGAAAAGGTTGAAAGTTTGGCATGATATCATCATTTCATCCACATAGCATGTGCAAGAAAGTTGAGAGGGTTACGGCATAAACTGGATGCACTTCGTGTACAAAACGGACAATCTCTTTCAAAGTATCAGGATTTCATCCAGAAACTCATCTGTTACAAAGGGATTTCATTTTTTAAAACTTATTTGAACTCCTGACTTTGTGTGTGTTCGAAATGCACCATTCGAAGCCACATCATCATTTTTCAATCCTTTCTGACTTCATTTGTTATTTTTCATGCATTTAATAATTATTTTGAGCTATAAGACCCTAAAATTGAAAAGCATTTCAAATGAAGTCTGAAAAGGTTGAAAGTTGGCATGATATCATCATTTCATCCACATAGCATGTGCAAGAAAGTTGAGAGGGTTACGGCAAGAACTGGATGCACTTTGTGTACAAAACGGCAATCTCTTTCAAAGTATCAGGATTTCATCCGGAAACTCGTCTGTTACAAAGGGATTTCATTTTTTAAAACTTATTTGAACTCCTGAATTTTTGTGTGTTCAAAATGCACCATTCAAAGCCAAATCATCATTTTTCAATCCTTTCTCACTTCATTTGTTATTTGTTCATGCATTTACTAATTATTTTGAGCTATAAGACCCTAAAATTGAAAAGCATTTCAAATGAACTCTGAAAAGGTTGAAAGTTTGGCATGATATCATCATTTCATCCACATAGCATGTGCAAGAAAGTTGAGAGGGTTACGGCATAAACTGGATGCACTTCGTGTACAAAACGGACAATCTCTTTCAAAGTATCAGGATTTCATCCAGAAACTCATCTGTTACAAAGGGATTTCATTTTTTAAAACTTATTTGAACTCCTGACTTTTTGTGTGTTCAAAATGCACCATTCAAAGCCACATCATCATTTTTCAGTCCTTTCTGACTTCATTTGTTATTTTTCATGCATTTACTAATTATTTTGAGCTATAAGACCCTAAAATTGAAAAGCATTTCAAATGAACTCTGAAAAGGTTGAAAGTTGGCATGATATCATCATTTCATCCACATAGCATGTGTAAGAAAGTTGAGAGGGTTACGGCAAAAACTGGATGCACTTCGTGTACAAAACGGACAATCTCTTTCAAAGTATCAGGATTTCATCCGGAAACTCGTCTGTTACAAAGGGATTTCATTTTTAAAACTTATTTGAACTCCTGACTTTTTGTGTGTTCGAAATGCACCATTCAAAGCCACATCATCATTTTTCAATCCTTTCTGACTTCATTTGTTATTTTTCATGCATTTACTAATTATTTTGAGCTATAAGACCCTAAAATTGAAAAGCATTTCAAATGAACTCTGAAAAGGTTGAAAGTTGGCATGATATCATCATTTCATCCACATAGCATGTGCAAGAAAGTTGAGAGGGTTACGGCAAAAACTGGATGCACTTCGTGTACAAAACGGTCAATCTCTTTCAAAGTATCAGGATTTCATCCGGAAACTCGTCTGTTACAAAGGGATTTCATTTTTTAAAACTTATTTGAACTCCTGACTTTGTGTGTGTTCGAAATGCACCATTCGAAGCCACATCATCATTTTTCAATCCTTTCTGACTTCATTTGTTATTTTTCATGCATTTAATAATTATTTTGAGCTATAAGACCCTAAAATTGAAAAGCATTTCAAATGAACTCTGAAAAGGTTGAAAGTTGGCATGATATCATCATTTCAACCACATAGCATGTGCAAGAAAGTTGAGAGGGTTACGGCAAGAACTGGATGCACTTTGTGTACAAAACGGCCAATCTCTTTCAAAGTATCAGGATTTCATCCGAAACTCGTCTGTTACAAAGGGATTTCATTTTTAAAACTTATTTGAACTCCTGAATTTTTGTGTGTTCAAAATGCACCATTCAAAGCCACATCATCATTTTTCAATCCTTTCTCACTTCATTTGTTATTTGTTCATGCATTTACTAATTATTTTGAGCTATAAGACCCTAAAATTGAAAAGCATTTCAAATGAACTCTGAAAAGGTTGTAAGTTTGGCATGATATCATCATTTCATCCACATAGCATGTGCAAGAAAGTTGAGAGGGTTACGGCATAAACTGGATGCACTTCGTGTACAAAACGGACAATCTCTTTCAAAGTATCAGGATTTCATCCAGAAACTCATCTGTTACAAAGGGATTTCATTTTTTAAAACTTATTTGAACTCCTGACTTTTTGTGTGTTCAAAATGCACCATTCAAAGCCACATCATCATTTTTCAGTCCTTTCTGACTTCATTTGTTATTTTTCATGCATTTACTAATTATTTTGAGCTATAAGACCCTAAAATTGAAAAGCATTTCAAATGAACTCTGAAAAGGTTGAAAGTTGGCATGATATCATCATTTCATCCACATAGCATGTGCAAGAAAGTTGAGAGGGTTACGGCAAAAACTGGATGCGCTTCGTGTACAAAACGGTCAATCTCTTTCAAAGTATCAGGATTTCATCCGGAAACTCGTCTGTTACAAAGGGATTTCATTTTTTCAAACTTATTTGAACTCCTGACTTTTTGTGTGTTCAAAATGCACCATTCAAAGCCACATCATCATTTTTCAATCCTTTCTGACTTCATTTGTTATTTTTCATGCATTTACTAATTATTTTGAGCTATAAGACCCTAAAATTGAAAAGCATTTGAAATGAACTCTGAAAAGGTTGAAAGTTTGGCATGATATCATCATTTCATCCACATAGCATGTGCAAGAAAGTTGAGAGGGTTACGGCATAAACTGGATGCACTTCGTGTACAAAACGGACAATCTCTTTCAAAGTATCAGGATTTCATCCGGAAACTCGTCTGTTACAAAGGATTTCATTTTTTTAAACTTATTTGAACTCCTGACTTTTTGTGTGTTCAAAATGCACCATTCAAAGCCACATCATCATTTTTCAATCCTTTCTGACTTCATTTGTTATTTTTCATGCATTTACCAATTATTTTGAGCTATAAGACCTAAAATTGAAAAGCATTTCAAATGAACTCTGAAAAGGTTGAAAGTTGGCATGATATCATCATTTCATCCACATAGCATGTGCAAGAAAGTTGAGAGGGTTACGGCAAAAACTGGATGCACTTCGTGTACAAAACGGACAATCTCTTTCAAAGTATCAGGATTTCATCCAGAAACTCATCTGTTACAAAGGGATTTCATTTTTTAAAACTTATTTGAACTCCTGACTTTTTGTGTGTTCAAAATGCACCATTCAAAGCCACATCATCATTTTTCAGTCCTTTCTGACTTCATTTGTTATTTTTCATGCATTTACTAATTATTTTGAGCTATAAGACCCTAAAATTGAAAAGCATTTCAAATGAACTCTGAAAAGGTTGAAAGTTGGCATGATATCATCATTTCATCCACATAGCATGTGTAAGAAAGTTGAGAGGGTTACGGCAAAAACTGGATGCACTTCGTGTACAAAACGGACAATCTCTTTCAAAGTATCAGGATTTCTTCCGGAAACTCGTCTGTTACAAAGGGATTTCATTTTTTAAAACTTATTTGAACTCCTGACTTTTTGTGTGTTCGAATGCACCATTCAAAGCCACATCATCATTATTCAATCCTTTCTGACTTCATTTGTTATTTTTCATGCATTTACTAATTATTTTGAGCTATAAGACCCTAAAATTGAAAAGCATTTCAAATGAACTCTGAAAGGTTGAAAGATGGCATGATATCATCATTTCATCCACATAGCATGTGCAAGAAAGTTGAGAGGGTTACGGCAAAAACTGGATGCACTTCGTGTACAAAACGGACAATCTCTTTCAAAGTATCAGGATTTCATCCGGAAACTCGTCTGTTACAAAGGGATTTCATTTTTAAAACTTATTTGAACTCCTGACTTTGTGTGTGTTCGAAATGCACCATTCAAAGCCACATCATCATTTTTCAATCCTTTCTGACCTCATTTGTTATTTTTCATGCATTTAATAATTATTTTGAGCTATAAGACCCTAAAATTGAAAAGCATTTCAAATGAACTCTGAAAAGGTTGAAAGTTGGCATGATATCATCATTTCATCCACATAGCATGTGCAAGAAAGTTGAGAGGGTTACGGCAAAAACTGGATGCGCTTCGTGTACAAAACGGTCAATCTCTTTCAAAGTATCAGGATTTCATCCGGAAACTCGTGTGTTACAAAGGGATTTCATTTTTTAAAACTTATTTGAACTCCTGACTTTTTGTGTGTTCAAATGCACCATTCAAAGCCACATCATCATTTTTCAATCCTTTCTGACTTCATTTGTTATTTTTCATGCATTTACTAATTATTTTGAGCTATAAGACCCTAAAATTGAAAAGCATTTGAAATGAACCCTGAAAAGGTTGAAAGTTTGGCATGATATCATCATTTCATCCACATAGCATGTGCTAGAAAGTTGAGAGGGTTACGGCATAAACTGGATGCACTTCGTGTACAAAACGGACAATCTCTTTCAAAGTATCAGGATTTCATCCGAAACTCGTCTGTTACAAAGGGATTTAATTTTTTTTAAACTTATTTGAACTCCTGACTTTTTGTGTGTTCAAAATGCACCATTCAAAGCCACATCATCATTTTTCAATCCTTTCTGACTTCATTTGTTATTTTTCATGCATTTACCAATTATTTTGAGCTAGAAGACCCTAAAATTGAAAAGCATTTCAAATGAACTCTGAAAAGGTTGAAAGTTTGGCATGATATCATCATTTCATCCACATAGCATGTGCAAGAAAGTTGAGAGGGTTACGGCATAAACTGGATGCACTTCGTGTACAAAACGGACAATCTCTTTCAAAGTATCAGGATTTCATCCAGAAACTCATCTGTTACAAAGGGATTTCATTTTTTAAAACTTATTTGAACTCCTGACTTTTTGTGTGTTCAAAATGCACCATTCAAAGCCACATCATCATTTTTCAGTCCTTTCTGACTTCATTTGTTATTTTTCATGCATTTACTAATTATTTTGAGCTATAAGACCCTAAAATTGAAAAGCATTTCAAATGAACTCTGAAAAGGTTGAAAGTTGGCATGATATCATCATTTCATCCACATAGCATGTGTAAGAAAGTTGAGAGGGTTACGGCAAAAACTGGATGCACTTCGTGTACAAAACGGACAATCTCTTTCAAAGTATCAGGATTTCTTCCGGAAACTCGTCTGTTACAAAGGGATTTCATTTTTAAAACTTATTTGAACTCCTGACTTTTTGTGTGTTCGAAATGCACCATTCAAAGCCACATCATCATTATTCAATCCTTTCTGACTTCATTTGTTATTTTTCATGCATTTACTAATTATTTTGAGCTATAAGACCCTAAAATTGAAAAGCATTTCAAATGAACTCTGAAAGGTTGAAAGATGGCATGATATCATCATTTCATCCACATAGCATGTGCAAGAAAGTTGAGAGGGTTACGGCAAAAACTGGATGCACTTCGTGTACAAAACGGACAATCTCTTTCAAAGTATCAGGATTTCATCCGGAAACTCGTCTGTTACAAAGGGATTTCATTTTTAAAACTTATTTGAACTCCTGACTTTGTGTGTGTTCGAAATGCACCATTCAAAGCCACATCATCATTTTTCAATCCTTTCTGACCTCATTTGTTATTTTTCATGCATTTAATAATTATTTTGAGCTATAAGACCCTAAAATTGAAAAGCATTTCAAATGAACTATGAAAAGGTTGAAAGTTGGCATGATATCATCATTTCATCCACATAGCATGTGCAAGAAAGTTGAGAGGGTTACGGCAAGAACTGGATGCACTTTGTGTACAAAACGGCCAATCTCTTTCAAAGTATCAGGATTTCATCCGGAAACTCGTCTGTTACAAAGGGATTTCATTTTTTAAAACTTATTTGAACTCCTGACTTTTTGTGTGTTCAAAATGCACCATTCAAAGCCACATCATCATTTTTCAATCCTTTCTCACTTCATTTGTTATTTGTTCATGCATTTACTAATTATTTTGAGCTATAAGACCCTAAAATTGAAAAGCATTTCAAATGAACTCTGAAAAGGTTGAAAGTTTGGCATGATATCATCATTTCATCCACATAGCATGTGCAAGAAAGTTGAGAGGGTTACGGCATAAACTGGATGCACTTCGTGTACAAAACGGACAATCTCTTTCAAAGTATCAGGATTTCATCCAGAAACTCATCTGTTACAAAGGGATTTCATTTTTTAAAACTTATTTGAACTCCTGACTTTTTGTGTGTTCAAAATGCACCATTCAAAGCCACATCATCATTTTTCAATCCTTTCTGACTTCATTTGTTAATTTTTCATGCATTTACTAATTATTTTGAGCTATAAGACCCTAAAATTGAAAAGCATTTGAAATGAACTCTGAAAAGGTTGAAAGTTGGCATGATATCATCATTTCATCCACATAGCATGTGTAAGAAAGTTGAGAGGGTTACGGCAAAAACTGGATGCACTTCGTGTACAAAACGGACAATCTCTTTCAAAGTATCAGGATTTCTTCCGGAAACTCGTCTGTTACAAAGGGATTTCATTTTTTAAAACTTATTTGAACTCCTGACTTTTTGTGTGTTCGAAATGCACCATTCAAAGCCACATCATCATTATTCAATCCTTTCTGACTTCATTTGTTATTTTTCATGCATTTACTAATTATTTTGAGCTATAAGACCCTAAAATTGAAAAGCATTTCAAATGAACTCTGAAAGGTTGAAAGATGGCATGATATCATCATTTCATCCACATAGCATGTGCAAGAAAGTTGAGAGGGTTACGGCAAAAACTGGATGCACTTCGTGTACAAAACGGACAATCTCTTTCAAAGTATCAGGATTTCATCCGGAAACTCGTCTGTTACAAAGGGATTTCATTTTTTAAAAACTTATTTGAACTCCTGACTTTGTGTGTGTTCGAAATGCACCATTCAAAGCCACATCATCATTTTTCAATCCTTTCTGACCTCATTTGTTATTTTTCATGCATTTAATAATTATTTTGAGCTATAAGACCCTAAAATTGAAAAGCATTTCAAATGAACTATGAAAAGGTTGAAAGTTGGCATGATATCATCATTTCATCCACATAGCATGTGCAAGAAAGTTGAGAGGGTTACGGCAAGAACTGGATGCACTTTGTGTACAAAACGGCCAATCTCTTTCAAAGTATCAGGATTTCATCCGGAAACTCGTCTGTTACAAAGGGATTTCATTTTTTAAAACTTATTTGAACTCCTGACTTTTTGTGTGTTCAAAATGCACCATTCAAAGCCACATCATCATTTTTCAATCCTTTCTCACTTCATTTGTTATTTGTTCATGCATTTACTAATTATTTTGAGCTATAAGACCCTAAAATTGAAAAGCATTTCAAATGAACTCTGAAAAGGTTGAAAGTTTGGCATGATATCATCATTTCATCCACATAGCATGTGCAAGAAAGTTGAGAGGGTTACGGCATAAACTGGATGCACTTCGTGTACAAAACGGACAATCTCTTTCAAAGTATCAGGATTTCATCCAGAAACTCATCTGTTACAAAGGGATTTCATTTTTTAAAACTTATTTGAACTCCTGACTTTTTGTGTGTTCAAAATGCACCATTCAAAGCCACATCATCATTTTTCAATCCTTTCTGACTTCATTTGTTAATTTTTCATGCATTTACTAATTATTTTGAGCTATAAGACCCTAAAATTGAAAAGCATTTGAAATGAACTCTGAAAAGGTTGAAAGTTTGGCATGATATCATCATTTCATCCACATAGCATGTGCAAGAAAGTTGAGAGGGTTACGGCATAAACTGGATGCACTTCGTGTACAAAACGGACAATCTCTTTCA
>NW_027332784.1:0-182084 GCF_002575655.3 Aegilops tauschii subsp. strangulata
GCTTTGAATGGTACATTTTGAACACACAAAAAGTCAGGAGTTCAAATAAGTTTTAAAAATGAAATCCCTTTGTAACAGACGAGTTTCCGGATGAAATCTTGATACTTTGAAATATATTGTCCGTTTTGTACACGAAGTGCATCCAGTTTTTGCCGTAACCCTCTCAACTTTCTTGCACATGATATGTGGATGAAATGATGATATCATGCCAACTTTCAACGTTTTCAGAGTTCGTTTGAAATGTTTTTCAATTTTAGGGTCTTATAGCTCAAAATAATTAGTAAATGCATGAAAAATAACAAATGAAGTCAGAAAGGATTGAAAAATGATGATGTGGCTTTGAATGGTGCATTTTGAACACACAAAAAGTCAGGAGTTCAAATAAGTTTAAAAAATGAAAGCCTTTGTAACAGACGAGTTTCCGTATGAAATCCTGATACTTTGAAAGAGATTGTCCGTTTTGTACATGAAGTGCATCCAGTTTTTGCCGTAACCCTGTCAACTTTCTTGCACATGCTATGTGGATGAAATGATGATATCATGCCAACTTTCAACCTTTTAAGAGTTCATTTGAAATGCTTTTCAATTTTAGGGTCTTATAGCTCAAAATAATTAGTAAATGCATGAAAAATAACAAATGAAGTCAGAAAGGATTGAAAAATGATGATGTGGCTTTGAATGGTGCATTTTGAACACACAAAAAGTCAGGAGTTCAAATAAGTTTAAAAAAATGAAATCCCTTTGTAACAGACGAGTTTCCGGATGAAATCCTGATACTTTGAAAGAGATTGTCCGTTTTGTACATGAAGTGCATCCAGTTTTTGCCGTAACCCTCTCAACTTTCTTGCACATGCTATGTGGATGAAATGATGATATCATGCCAACTTTCAACCTTTTCAGAGTTCATTTGAAATGCTTTTCAATTTTAGGGTCTTATAGCTCAAAATAATTAGTAAATGCATGAAAAATAACAAATGAAGTCGGAAAGGATTGAAAAATGATGATGTGGCTTTGAATGGTGCATTTTGAACACACAAAAAAGTCAGGAGTTCAAATAAGTTAAAAAAATGAAATCCCTTTGTAACAGACGAGTTTCCGGATGAAATCCTGATACTTTGAAAGAGATTGTCCGTGTTGTACACGAAGTGCATCCAGTTTTTGCCGTAACCCTCTCAACTTTCTTGCACATGCTATGTGGATGAAATGATGATATCATGCCAACTTTCAACCTTTTCAGAGTTCATTTGAAATGCTTTTCAAGTTTAGGGTCTTATAGCTCAAAATAACTAGTAAATGCATGAAAAATAACAAATGAAGTCAGAAAGGATTGAAAAATGATGATGTGGCTTTGAATGGTGCATTTTGAACACACAAAAATTCAGGAGTTCAAATAAGTTTAAAAAATGAAATCCTTTGTAACAGACGAGTTTCCGTATGAAATCCTGATACTTTGAAAGAGATTGTCCGTTTTGTACATGAAGTGCATCCAGTTTTTGCCGTAACCCTCTCAACTTTCTTGCACATGCTATGTGGATGAAATGATGATATCATGCCAGCTTTCAACCTTTTCAGGGTTCATTTGAAATGCTTTTCAATTTTAGGGTCTTATAGCTCAAAATAATTAGTAAATGCATGAAAAATAACAACTGAAGTCAGATAGGATTGAAAAATGATGATGTGGCTTTGAATGGTGCATTTTGAACACACAAAAAGTCAGGAGTTCAAATAAGTTTTAAAAAATGAAATCCCTTTGTAACAGACGAGTTTCCGGATGAAATCCTGATATTCTGAAAGAGATTGTCCGTTTTGTACACGAAATGCATCCAGTTTTTGCCGTAACCCTCTCAACTTTCTTGCACATGCTATGTGGATGAAATGATGATATCATGCCAACTTTCAACCTTTTCAGAGTTCGTTTGAAATGCTTTTCAATTTTAGGGTCTTATAGCTCAAAATAATTAGTAAATGCATGAAAAATAACAAATGAAGTCAGAAAGGATTGAAAAATGATGATGTGGCTTTGAATGGTGCATTTTGAACACACAAAAAGTCAGGAGTTCAAATAAGTTTAAAAAATGAAATCCTTTGTAACAGACGAGTTTCCGTATGAAATCCTGATACTTTGAAAGAGATTGTTCGTTTTGTACATGAAGTGCATCCAGTTTTTGCCGTAACCCTCTCAACTTTCTTGCACATGCTATGTGGATGAAATGATGATATCATGCCAGCTTTCAACCTTTTCAGGGTTCATTTGAAATGCTTTTCAATTTTAGGGTCTTATAGCTCAAAATAATTAGTAAATGCATGAAAAATAACAAATCAAGTCAGAAAGGATTGAAAAATGATGATGTGGCTTTGAATGGTGCATTTTGAACACACAAAAAGTCAGGAGTTCAAATAAGTTTTAAAAAATGAAATCCCTTTGTAACAGACGAGTTTCCGGATGAAATCCTGATACTTTGAAATATATTGTCCGTTTTGTACACGAAATGCATCCAGTTTTTGCCGTAACCCTCTCAACTTTCTTGCACATGCTATGTGGATGAAATGATGATATCATGCCAACTTTCAACGTTTTCAGAGTTCGTTTGAAATGTTTTTCAATTTTAGGGTCTTATAGCTCAAAATAATTAGTAAATGCATGAAAAATAACAAATGAAGTCAGAAAGGATTGAAAAATGATGATGTGGCTTTGAATGGTGCATTTTGAACACACAAAAAGTCAGGAGTTCAAATAAGTTTTAAAAAATGAAATCCCTTTGTAACAGACGAGTTTCCGGATGAAATCCTGATACTTTGAAAGAGATTGTCCGTTTTGTACACGAAATGCATCCAGTTTTTGCCGTAACCCTCTCAACTTTCTTGCACATGCTATGTGGATGAAATGATGATATCATGCCAACTTTCAACCTTTTCAGAGTTCGTTTGAAATGCTTTTCAATTTTAGGGTCTTATAGCTCAAAATAATTAGTAAATGCATGAAAAATAACAAATGAAGTCAGAAAGGATTGAAAAATGATGATGTGGCTTTGAATGGTGCATTTTGAACACACAAAAAGTCAGGAGTTCAAATAAGTTTAAAAAAATGAAATCCCTTTGTAACAGACGAGTTTCCGGATGAAATCCTGATACTTTGAAAGAGATTGTCCGTTTTGTACACGAAATGCATCCAGTTTTTGCCGTAACCCTCTCAACTTTCTTGCACATGCTATGTGGATGAAATGATGATATCATGCCAACTTTCAACCTTTTAAGAGTTCATTTGAAATGCTTTTCAATTTTAGGGTCTTATAGCTCAAAATAATTAGTAAATGCATGAAAAATAACAAATGAAGTCAGAAAGGATTGAAAAATGATGATGTGGCTTTGAATGGTTCATTTTGAACACACAAAAAGTCAGGAGTTCAAATAAGTTTTAAAAAATGAAATCCCTTTGTAACAGACGAGTTTCCGGATGAAATCCTGATACTTTGAAAGAGATTGTCCGTTTTGTACACGAAATGCATCCAGTTTTTGCCGTAACCCTCTCAACTTTCTTGCACATGCTATGTGGATGAAATGATGATATCATGCCAACTTTCAACCTTTTCAGAGTTCGTTTGAAATGCTTTTCAATTTTAGGGTCTTATAGCTCAAAATAATTAGTAAATGCATGAAAAATAACAAATGAAGTCAGAAAGGATTGAAAAATGATGATGTGGCTTTGAATGGTGCATTTTGAACACACAAAAAGTCAGGAGTTCAAATAAGTTTAAAAAATGAAATCCTTTGTAACACACGAGTTTCCGTATGAAATCCTGATACTTTGAAAGAGATTTTCCGTTTTGTACATGAAGTGCATCCAGTTTTTGCCGTAACCCTCTCAACTTTCCTGCACATGCTATGTGGATGAAATGATGATATCATGCCAACTTTCAACCTTTTCAGAGTTCGTTTGAAATGCTTTTCAATTTAAGGGTCTTATAGCTCAAAATAATTAGTAAATGCATGAAAAATAACAAATGAAGTCAGAAAGGATTGAAAAATGATGATGTGGCTTTGAATGGTGCATTTTGAACACACAAAAAGTCAGGAGTTCAAATAAGTTTAAAAAATGAAAGCCTTTGTAACAAACGAGTTTCCGTATGAAATCCTGATACTTTGAAAGAGATTGTCCGTTTTGTACATGAAGTGCATCCAGTTTTTGCCGTAACCCTCTCAACTTTCTTGCACATGCTATGTGGATGAAATGATGATATCATGCCAACTTTCAACCTTTTCAGGGTTCATTTGAATTGCTTTTCAATTTTAGGGTCTTATAGCTGAAAATAATTAGTAAATGCATGAAAAATAACAAATGAAGTCAGAAAGGATTGAAAAATGATGATGTGGCTTTGAATGGTGCATTTTGAACACACAAAAAGTCAGGAGTTCAAATAAGTTTAAAAAAATGAAATCCCTTTGTAACAGACGAGTTTCCGGATGAAATCCTGATACTTTGAAAGAGATTGTCCGTTTTGTACACGAAGTGCATCCAGTTTTTGCCGTAAACCTCTCAACTTTCTTGCACATGCTATGTGGATGAAATGATGATATGATGCCAACTTTCAACCTTTTCAGAGTTCATTTGAAATGCTTTTCAATTTTAGGGTCTTATAGCTCAAAATAATTAGTAAGTGCATGAAAAATAACAAATGAAGTCAGAAAGGATTGAAAAATGATGATGTGGCTTTGAATGGTGCATTTTGAACACACAAAAATTCAGGAGTTCAAATAAGTTAAAAAAATGAAATCCCTTTGTAACAGACGAGTTTCCGGATGAAATCCTGATACTTTGAAAGAGATTGTCCGTTTTGTACACGAAATGCATCCAGTTTTTGCCGTAACCCTCTCAACTTTCTTGCACATGCTATGTGGATGAAATGATGATATCATGCCAACTTTCAACCTTTTCAGAGTTCATTTGAAATGCTTTTCAATTTTAGGGTCTTATAGCTCAAAATAATTAGTAAATGCATGAAAAATAACAAATGAAGTCAGAAAGGATTGAAAAATGATGATGTGGCTTTGAATGGTGCATTTTGAACACACAAAAAGTCAGGAGTTCAAATAAGTTTAAAAAATGAAATCCTTTGTAACAGACGAGTTTCCGTATGAAATCCTGATACTTTGAAAGAGATTGTCCGTTTTGTACATGAAGTGCATCCAGTTTTTGCCGTAACCCTCTCAACTTTCTTGCACATGCTATGTGGATGAAATGATGATATCATGCCAACTTTCAACCTTTTCAGGGTTCATTTGAAATGCTTTTCAATTTTAGGGTCTTATAGCTCAAAATAATTAGTAAATGCATGAAAAATAACAAATGAAGTCAGAAAGGATTGAAAAATGATGATGTGGCTTTGAATGGTGCATTTTGAACACACAAAAAGTCAGGAGTTCAAATAAGTTTTAAAAAATGAAATCCCTTTGTAACAGACGAGTTTCCGGATGAAATCCTGATACTTTGAAAGAGATTGTCCGTTTTGTACACGAAATGCATCCAGTTTTTGCCGTAACCCTCTCAACTTTCTTGCACATGCTATGTGGATGAAATGATGATATCATGCCAACTTTCAACCTTTTCAGAGTTCGTTTGAAATGCTTTTCAATTTTAGGGTCTTATAGCTCAAAATAATTAGTAAATGCATGAAAAATAACAAATGAAGTCAGAAAGGATTGAAAAATGATGATGTGGCTTTGAATGGTGCATTTTGAACACACAAAAAGTCAGGAGTTCAAATAAGTTTAAAAAAATGAAATCCCTTTGTAACAGACGAGTTTCCGGATGAAATCCTGATACTTTGAAAGAGATTGTCCGTTTTGTACACGAAATGCATCCAGTTTTTGCCGTAACCCTCTCAACTTTCTTGCACATGCTATGTGGATGAAATGATGATATCATGCCAACTTTCAACCTTTTCAAAGTTCGTTTGAAATGTTTTTCAATTTTAGGGTCTTATAGCTCAAAATAATTAGTAAATGCATGAAAAATAACAAATGAAGTCAGAAAGGATTGAAAAATGATGATGTGGCTTTGAATGGTGCATTTTGAACACACAAAAAGTCAGGAGTTCAAATAAGTTTAAAAAATGAAATCCTTTGTAACAGACGAGTTTCCGGATGAAATCCTGATACTTTGAAAGAGATTGTCCGTTTTGTACATGAAGTGCATCCAGTTTTTGCCGTAACCCTCTCAACTTTCTTGCACATGCTATGTGGATGAAATGATGATATCATGCCAACTTTCAACCTTTTCAGAGTTCGTTTGAAATGCTTTTCAATTTAAGGGTCTTATAGCTCAAAATAATTAGTAAATGCATGAAAAATAACAAATGAAGTCAGAAAGGATTGAAAAATGATGCTGTGGCTTTGAATGGTGCATTTTGAACACACAAAAAGTGAGGAGTTCAAATAAGTTTAAAAAATGAAATCCTTTGTAACAGACGAGTTTCCGTATGAAATCCTGATACTTTGAAAGAGATTGTCCGTTTTGTACACGAAATGCATCCAGTTTTTGCCGTAACCCTCTCAACTTTCTTGCACATGCTATGTGGATGAAATGATGATATCATGCCAACTTTTAACCTTTTCAGAGTTCGTTTGAAATGTTTTTCAATTTTAGGGTCTTATAGCTCAAAATAATTAGTAAATGCATGAAAAATAACAAATGAAGTCAGAAAGGATTGAAAAATGATGATGTGGCTTTGAATGGTGCATTTTGAACACACAAAAAGTCAGGAGTTCAAATAAGTTTAAAAAATGAAATCCTTTGTAACAGACGAGTTTCCGGATGAAATCCTGATACTTTGAAAGAGATTGTCCGTTTTGTACATGAAGTGCATCCAGTTTTTGCCGTAACCCTCTCAACTTTCTTGCACATGCTATGTGGATGAAATGATGATATCATGCCAACTTTCAACCTTTTCAGAGTTCGTTTGAAATGCTTTTCAATTTAAGGGTCTTATAGCTCAAAATAATTAGTAAATGCATGAAAAATAACAAATGAAGTCAGAAAGGATTGAAAAATGATGATGTGGCTTTGAATGGTTCATTTTGAACACATAAAAAGTGAGGAGTTCAAATAAGTTTAAAAAATGAAATCCTTTGTAACAGACGAGTTTCCGTATGAAATCCTGATACTTTGAAAGAGATTGTCCGTTTTGTACATGAAGTGCATCCAGTTTTTGCCGTAACCCTCTCAACTTTCTTGCACATTGCTATGTGGATGAAATGATGATATCATGCCAACTTTCAACCTTTTCAGGGTTCATTTGAATTGCTTTTCAATTTTAGGGTCTTATAGCTGAAAATAATTAGTAAATGCATGAAAAATAACAAATGAAGTCAGAAAGGATTGAAAAATGATGATGTGGCTTTGAATGGTGCATTTTGAACACACAAAAAGTCAGGAGTTCAAATAAGTTTAAAAAAATGAAATCCCTTTGTAACAGACGAGTTTCCGGATGAAATCCTGATACTTTGAAAGAGATTGTCCGTTTTGTACACGAAGTGCATCCAGTTTTTGCCGTAACCCTCTCAACTTTCTTGCACATGCTATGTGGATGAAATGATGATATGATGCCAACTTTCAACCTTTTCAGAGTTCATTTGACATGCTTTTAAATTTTAGGGTCTTATAGCTCAAAATAATTAGTAAGTGCATGAAAAATAACAAATGAAGTCAGAAAGGATTGAAAAATGATGATGTGGCTTTGAATGGTGCATTTTGAACACACAAAAAGTCAGGAGTTCAAATAAGTTAAAAAATGAAATCCCTTTGTAACAGACGAGTTTCCGGATGAAATCCTGATACTTTGAAAGAGATTGTCCGTTTTGTACACGAAGTGCATCCAGTTTTTGCCGTAACCTCTCAACTTTCTTGCACATGCTATGTGGATGAAATGATGATATCATGCCAACTTTCAACCTTTTCAGAGTTCATTTGAAATGCTTTTCAATTTTAGGGTCTTATAGCTCAAAATAATTAGTAAATGCATAAAAAGAACAAATGAAGTCAGAAAGGATTGAAAAATGATGATGTGGCTTTGAATGGTGCATTTTGAACACACAAAAAGTCAGGAGTTCAAATAAGTTTAAAAAATGAAATCCTTTGTAACAGACGAGTTTCCGTATGAAATCCTGATACTTTGAAAGTGATTGTCCGTTTTGTACATGAAGTGCATCCAGTTTTTGCCGTAACCCTCTCAACTTTCTTGCACATGCTATGTGGATGAAATGATGATATCATGCCAACTTTCAACCTTTTCAGGGTTCATTTGAAATGCTTTTCAATTTTAGGGTCTTATAGCTCAAAATAATTAGTAAATGCATGAAAAATAACAAATGAAGTCAGAAAGGATTGAAAAATGATGATGTGGCTTTGAATGGTGCATTTTGAACACACAAAAAGTCAGGAGTTCAAATAAGTTTTAAAAAATGAAATCCCTTTGTAACAGACGAGTTTCCGGATGAAATCCTGATACTTTGAAAGAGATTGTCCGTTTTGTACACGAAATGCATCCAGTTTTTGCCGTAACCCTCTCAACTTTCTTGTACATGCTATGTGGATGAAATGATGAAATCATGCCAACTTTCAACCTTTTCAGAGTTCGTTTGAAATGCTTTTCAATTTTAGGGTCTTATAGCTCAAAAATAATTAGTAAATGCATGAAAAATAACAAATGAAGTCAGAAAGGATTGAAAAATGATGATGTGGCTTTGAATGGTGCATTTGAACACACAAAAAGTCAGGAGTTCAAATAAGTTTAAAAAATGAAATCCTTTGTAACAGACGAGTTTCCGTATGAAATCCTGATACTTTGAAAGAGATTGTCCGTTTTGTACATGAAGTGCATCCAGTTTTTGCCGTAACCCTCTCAACTTTCTTGCACATGCTATGTGGATGAAATGATGATATCATGCCAAATTTCAACCTTTTCAGAGTTCGTTTGAAATGCTTTTCAATTTTAGGGTCTTATAGCTCAAAATAATTAGTAAATGCATGAAAAATAACAAATGAAGTCAGAAAGGATTGAAAAATGATGATGTGGTTTTTTATGGTGCATTTTGAACACACAAAAAGTCAGGAGTTCAAATAAGTTTAAAAAAATGAAATCCCTTTGTAACAGACGAGTTTCCGGATGAAATCCTGATACTTTGAAAGAGATTGTCCGTTTTGTACACGAAGTGCATCCAGTTTTTGCCGTAACCCTCTCAACTTTCTTGCACATGCTATGTGGATGAAATGATGATATCATGCCAACTTTCAACCTTTTCAGAGTTCATTTGAAATGCTTTTCAATTTTAGGGTCTTATAGCTCAAAATAATTAGTAAATGCATGAAAAATAACAAATGAAGTCAGAAAGGATTGAAAAATGATGATGTGGCTTTGAATGGTGCATTTTGAACACACAAAAAGTCAGGAGTTCAAATAAGTTAAAAAAATGAAATCCCTTTGTAACAGACGAGTTTCCGGATGAAATCCTGATACTTTGAAAGAGATTGTCCGTTTTGTACACGAAATGCATCCAGTTTTTGCCGTAACCCTCTCAACTTTCTTGTACATGCTATGTGGATGAAATGATGATATCATGCCAACTTTCAACCTTTTCAGAGTTCGTTTGAAATGCTTTTCAATTTTAGGGTCTTATAGCTCAAAATAATTAGTAAATGCATGAAAAATAACAAATGAAGTCAGAAAGGATTGAAAAATGATGATGTGGCTTTGAATGGTGCATTTTGAACACACAAAAAGTCAGGAGTTCAAATAAGTTTAAAAAATGAAATCCTTTGTAACAGACGAGTTTCCGTATGAAATCCTGATACTTTGAAAGAGATTGTCCGTTTTGTACATGAAGTGCATCCAGTTTTTGCCGTAACCCTCTCAACTTTCTTGCACATGCTATGTGGATGAAATGATGATATCATGCCAAATTTCAACCTTTTCAGAGTTCGTTTGAAATGCTTTTCAATTTTAGGGTCTTATAGCTCAAAATAATTAGTAAATGCATGAAAAATAACAAATGAAGTCAGAAAGGATTGAAAAATGATGATGTGGTTTTTTATGGTGCATTTTGAACACACAAAAAGTCAGGAGTTCAAATAAGTTTAAAAAAATGAAATCCCTTTGTAACAGACGAGTTTCCGGATGAAATCCTGATACTTTGAAAGAGATTGTCCGTTTTGTACACGAAGTGCATCCAGTTTTTGCCGTAACCCTCTCAACTTTCTTGCACATGCTATGTGGATGAAATGATGATATCATGCCAACTTTCAACTTTTCAGAGTTCATTTGAAATGCTTTTCAATTTTAGGGTCTTATAGCTCAAAATAATTAGTAAATGCATGAAAAATAACAAATGAAGTCAGAAAGGATTGAAAAATGATGATGTGGCTTTGAATGGTGCATTTTGAACACACAAAAAGTCAGGAGTTCAAATAAGTTAAAAAAATGAAATCCCTTTGTAACAGACGAGTTTCCGGATGAAATCCTGATACTTTGAAAGAGATTGTCCGTTTTGTACACGAAGTGCATCCAGTTTTTGCCGTAACCCTCTCAACTTTCTTGCACATGCTATGTGGATGAAATGATGATATCATGCCACCTTTCAACCTTTTCAGAGTTCATTTGAAATGCTTTTCAATTTTAGGGTCTTATAGCTCAAAATAATTAGTAAATGCATAAAAAGAACAAATGAAGTCAGAAAGGATTGAAAAATGATGATGTGGCTTTGAATGGTGCATTTTGAACACACAAAAAGTCAGGAGTTCAAATAAGTTTAAAAAATGAAATCCTTTGTAACAGACGAGTTTCCGTATGAAATCCTGATACTTTGAAAGAGATTGTCCGTTTTGTACATGAAGTGCATCCAGTTTTTGCCGTAACCCTCTCAACTTTCTTGCACATGCTATGTGGATGAAATGATGATATCATGCCAACTTTCAACCTTTTCAGGGTTCATTTGAAATGCTTTTCAATTTTAGGGTCTTATAGCTCAAAATAATTAGTAAATGCATGAAAAATAACAAATGAAGTCAGAAAGGATTGAAAAATGATGATGTGGCTTTGAATGGTGCATTTTGAACACACAAAAAGTCAGGAGTTCAAATAAGTTTTAAAAAATGAAATCCCTTTGTAACAGACGAGTTTCCGGATGAAATCCTGATACTTTGAAAAAGATTGTCCGTTTTGTACACGAAATGCATCCAGTTTTTGCCGTAACCCTCTCAACTTTCTTGTACATGCTATGTGGATGAAATGATGATATCATGCCAACTTTCAACCTTTTCAGAGTTCGTTTGAAATGCTTTTCAATTTTAGGGTCTTATAGCTCAAAATAATTAGTAAATGCATGAAAAATAACAAATGAAGTCAGAAAGGATTGAAAAATGATGATGTGGCTTTGAATGGTGCATTTTGAACACACAAAAAGTCAGGAGTTCAAATAAGTTTAAAAAATGAAATCCTTTGTAACAGACGAGTTTCCGTATGAAATCCTGATACTTTGAAAGAGATTGTCCGTTTTGTACATGAAGTGCATCCAGTTTTTGCCGTAACCCTCTCAACTTTCTTGCACATGCTATGTGGATGAAATGATGATATCATGCCAACTTTCAACCTTTTCAGAGTTCGTTTGAAATGCTTTTCAATTTTAGGGTCTTATAGCTCAAAATAATTAGTAAATGCATGAAAAATAACAAATGAAGTCAGAAAGGATTGAAAAATGATGATGTGGTTTTTTATGGTGCATTTTGAACACACAAAAAGTCAGGAGTTCAAATAAGTTTAAAAAAATGAAATCCCTTTGTAACAGACGAGTTTCCGGATGAAATCCTGATACTTTGAAAGAGATTGTCCGTTTTGTACACGAAGTGCATCCAGTTTTTGCCGTAACCCTCTCAACTTTCTTGCACATGCTATGTGGATGAAATGATGATATCATGCCAACTTTCAACCTTTTAAGAGTTCATTTGAAATGCTTTTCAATTTTAGGGTCTTATAGCTCAAAATAATTAGTAAATGCATGAAAAATAACAAATGAAGTCAGAAAGGATTGAAAAATGATGATGTGGCTTTGAATGGTACATTTTGAACACACAAAAAGTCAGGAGTTCAAATAAGTTTTAAAAAATGAAATCCCTTTGTAACAGACGAGTTTCCGGATGAAATCCTGATACTTTGAAAGAGATTGTCCGTTTTGTACACGAAATGCATCCAGTTTTTGCCGTAACCCTCTAACTTTCTTGCACATGCTATGTGGATGAAATGATGATATCATGCCAACTTTCAACCTTTTCAGAGTTCGTTTGAAATGTTTTTCAATTTTAGGGTCTTATAGCTCAAAATAATTAGTAAATGCATGAAAAATAACAAATGAAGTCAGAAAGGATTGAAAAATGATGATGTGGCTTTGAATGGTGCATTTTGAACACACAAAAAGTCAGGAGTTCAAATAAGTTTAAAAAATGAAATCCTTTGTAACAGACGAGTTTCCGTATGAAATCCTGATACTTTGAAAGAGATTGTCCGTTTTGTACATGAAGTGCATACAGTTTTTGCCGTAACCCTCTCAACTTTCTTGCACATGCTATGTGGATGAAATGATGATATCATGCCAACTTTCAACCTTTTCAGGGTTCATTTGAATTGCTTTTCAATTTTAGGGTCTTATAGCTCAAAATAATTAGTAAATGCATGAAAAATAACAAATGAAGTCAGAAAGGATTGAAAAATGATGATGTGGCTTTGAATGGTGCATTTTGAACACACAAAAAGTCAGGAGTTCAAATAAGTTTAAAAAATGAAATCCCTTTGTAACAGACGAGTTTCCGGATGAAATCCTGATACTTTGAAAGAGATTGTCCGTTTTGTACACGAAGTGCATCCAGTTTTTGCCGTAACCCTCTCAACTTTCTTGCACATGCTATGTGGATGAAATGATGATATCATGCCAACTTTCAACCTTTTCAGAGTTCATTTGAAATGCTTTTCAATTTTAGGGTCTTATAGCTCAAAATAATTAGTAAGTGCATGAAAAATAACAAATGAAGTCAGAAAGGATTGAAAAATGATGATGTGGCTTTGAATGGTGCATTTTGAACACACAAAAAGTCAGGAGTTCAAATAAGTTAAAAAAATGAAATCCCTTTGTAACAGACGAGTTTCCGGATGAAATCCTGATACTTTGAAAGAGATTGTCCGTTTTGTACACGAAGTGCATCCAGTTTTTGCCGTAACCCTCTCAACTTTCTTGCACATGCTATGTGGATGAAATGATGATATCATGCCAACTTTCAACCTTTTTCATTTGAAATGCTTTTCAATTTTAGGGTCTTATAGCTCAAAATAATTAGTAAATGCATAAAAAGAACAAATGAAGTCAGAAAGGATTGAAAAATGATGATGTGGCTTTGAATGGTGCATTTTGAACACACAAAAAGTCAGGAGTTCAAATAAGTTTAAAAAATGAAATCCTTTGTAACAGACGAGTTTCCGTATGAAATCCTGATACTTTGAAAGAGATTGTCTGTTTTGTACATGAAGTGCATCCAGTTTTTGCCGTAACCCTCTCAACTTTCTTGCACATGCTATGTGGATGAAATGATGATATCATGCCAACTTTCAACCTTTTCAGGGTTCATTTGAAATGCTTTTCAATTTTAGGGTCTAATAGCTCAAAATAATTAGTAAATGCATGAAAAATAACAAATGAAGTCAGAAAGGATTGAAAAATGATGATGTGGCTTTGAATGGTGCATTTTGAACACACAAAAAGTCAGGAGTTCAAATAAGTTTTAAAAAATGAAATCCCTTTGTAACAGACGAGTTTCCGGATGAAATCCTGATACTTTGAAAGAGATTGTCCGTTTTGTACACGAAATGCATCCAGTTTTTGCCGTAACCCTCTCAACTTTCTTGTACATGCTATGTGGATGAAATGATGATATCATGCCAACTTTCAACCTTTTCAGAGTTCGTTTGAAATGCTTTTCAATTTTAGGGTCTTATAGCTCAAAATAATTAGTAAATGCATGAAAAATAACAAATGAAGTCAGAAAGGATTGAAAAATGATGATGTGGCTTTGAATGGTGCATTTTGAACACACAAAAAGTCAGGAGTTCAAATAAGTTTAAAAAATGAAATCCTTTGTAACAGACGAGTTTCCGTATGAAATCCTGATACTTTGAAAGAGATTGTCCGTTTTGTACATGAAGTGCATCCAGTTTTTGCCGTAACCCTCTCAACTTTCTTGCACATGCTATGTGGATGAAATGATGATATCATGCCAACTTTCAACCTTTTCAGAGTTCGTTTGAAATGCTTTTCAATTTTAGGGTCTTATAGCTCAAAATAATTAGTAAATGCATGAAAAATAACAAATGAAGTCAGAAAGGATTGAAAAATGATGATGTGGTTTTTTATGGTGCATTTTGAACACACAAAAAGTCAGGAGTTCAAATAAGTTTAAAAAAATGAAATCCCTTTGTAACAGACGAGTTTCCGGATGAAATCCTGATACTTTGAAAGAGATTGTCCGTTTTGTACACGAAGTGCTTCCAGTTTTTGCCGTAACCCTCTCAACTTTCTTGCACATGCTATGTGGATGAAATGATGATATCATGCCAACTTTCAACCTTTTCAGAGTTCATTTGAAATGCTTTTCAATTTTAGGGTCTTATAGCTCAAAATAATTAGTAAATGCATGAAAAATAACAAATGAAGTCAGAAAGGATTGAAAAATGATGATGTGGCTTTGAATGGTGCATTTTGAACACACAAAAAGTCAGGAGTTCAAATAAGTTAAAAAAATGAAATCCCTTTGTAACAGACGAGTTTCCGGATGAAATCCTGATACTTTGAAAGAGATTGTCCGTTTTGTACACGAAGTGCATCCAGTTTTTGCCGTAACCCTCTCAACTTTCTTGCACATGCTATGTGGATGAAATGATGATATCATGCCAACTTTCAACCTTTTCAGAGTTCATTTGAAATGCTTTTCAAGTTTAGGGTCTTATAGCTCAAAATAATTAGTAAATGCATGAAAAATAACAAATGAAGTCAGAAAGGATTGAAAAATGATGATGTGGCTTTGAATGGTGCATTTTGAACACACAAAAAGTCAGGAGTTCAAATAAGTTTAAAAAATGAAATCCTTTGTAACAGACGAGTTTCCGTATGAAATCCTGATACTTTGAAAGAGATTGTCCGTTTTGTACATGAAGTGCATCCAGTTTTTGCCGTAACCCTCTCAACTTTCTTGCACATGCTATGTGGATGAAATGATGATATCATGCCAACTTTCAACCTTTTCAGGGTTCATTTGAAATGCTTTTCAATTTTAGGGTCTTATAGCTCAAAATAATTAGTAAATGCATGAAAAATAACAAATGAAGTCAGAAAGGATTGAAAAATGATGATGTGGCTTTGAATGGTGCATTTTGAACACACAAAAAGTCAGGAGTTCAAATAAGTTTTAAAAAATGAAATCCCTTTGTAACAGACGAGTTTCCGGATGAAATCCTGATACTTTGAAAGAGATTGTCCGTTTTGTACACGAAATGCATCCAGTTTTTGCCGTAACCCTCTCAACTTTCTTGCACATGCTATGTGGATGAAATGATGATATCATGCCAACTTTCAACCTTTTCAGAGTTCGTTTGAAATGTTTTTCAATTTTAGGGTCTTATAGCTCAAAATAATTAGTAAATGCATGAAAAATAACAAATGAAGTCAGAAAGGATTGAAAAATGATGATGTCGCTTTGAATGGTGCATTTTGAACACACAAAAAGTCAGGAGTTCAAATAAGTTTAAAAAATGAAATCCTTTGTAACAGACGAGTTTCCGTATGAAATCCTGATACTTTGAAAGAGATTGTCCGTTTTGTACATGAAGTGCATCCAGTTTTTGCCGTAACCCTCTCAACTTTCTTGCACATGATATGTGGATGAAATGATGATATCATGCCAACTTTCAACCTTTTCAGAGTTCGTTTGAAATGCTTTTCAATTTAAGGGTCTTATAGCTCAAAATAATTAGTAAATGCATGAAAAATAACAAATGAAGTCAGAAAGGATTGAAAAATGATGATGTGGCTTTGAATGGTGCATTTTGAACACACAAAAAGTCAGGAGTTCAAATAAGTTTTAAAAAATGAAATCCCTTTGTAACAGACGAGTTTCCGGATGAAATCCTGATACTTGAAAGAGATTGTCCGTTTTGTACACGAAATGCATCCAGTTTTTGCCGTAACCCTCTCAACTTTCTTGCACATGCTATGTGGATGAAATGATGATATCATGCCAACTTTCAACCTTTTCAGAGTTCGTTTGAAATGTTTTTCAATTTTAGGGTCTTATAGCTCAAAATAATTAGTAAATGCATGAAAAATAACAAATGAAGTCAGAAAGGATTGAAAAATGATGATGTGGTTTTTTATGGTGCATTTTGAACACACAAAAAGTCAGGAGTTCAAATAAGTTTAAAAAAATGAAATCCCTTTGTAACAGACGAGTTTCCGGATGAAATCCTGATACTTTGATAGAGATTGTCCGTTTTGTACACGAAGTGCATCCAGTTTTTGCCGTAACCCTCTCAACTTTCTTGCACATGCTATGTGGATGAAATGATGATATCATGCCAACTTTCAACCTTTTCAGAGTTCATTTGAAATGCTTTTCAAGTTTAGGGTCTTATAGCTCAAAATAATTAGTGAATGCATGAAAAATAACAAATGAAGTCAGAAAGGATTGAAAAATGATGATGTGGCTTTGAATGGTGCATTTTGAACACACAAAAAGTCAGGAGTTCAAATAAGTTAAAAAAATGAAATCCCTTTGTAACAGACGAGTTTCCGGATGAAATCCTGATACTTTGAAAGAGATTGTCCGTTTTGTACACGAAGTGCATCCAGTTTTTGCCGTAACCCTCTCAACTTTCTTGCACATGCTATGTGGATGAAATGATGATATCATGCCAACTTTCAACCTTTTCAGAGTTCATTTGAAATGCTTTTCAATTTTAGGGTCTTATAGCTCAAAATAATTAGTAAATGCATAAAAAGAACAAATGAAGTCAGAAAGGATTGAAAAATGATGATGTGGCTTTGAATGGTGCATTTTGAACACACAAAAAGTCAGGAGTTCAAATAAGTTTAAAAAATGAAATCCTTTGTAACAGACGAGTTTCCGTATGAAATCCTGATACTTTGAAAGAGATTGTCCGTTTTGTACATGAAGTGCATCCAGTTTTTGCCGTAACCCTCTCAACTTTCTTGCACATGCTATGTGGATGAAATGATGATATCATGCCAACTTTCAACCTTTTCAGGGTTCATTTGAAATGCTTTTCAATTTTAGGGTCTTATAGCTCAAAATAATTAGTAAATGCATGAAAAATAACAAATGAAGTCAGAAAGGATTGAAAAATGATGATGTGGCTTTGAATGGTGCATTTTGAACACACAAAAAGTCAGGAGTTCAAATAAGTTTTAAAAAATGAAATCCCTTTGTAACAGACGAGTTTCCGGATGAAATCCTGATACTTTGAAAGAGATTGTCCGTTTTGTACACGAAATGCATCCAGTTTTTGCCGTAACCCTCTCAACTTTCTTGCACATGCTATGTGGATGAAATGATGATATCATGCCAACTTTCAACCTTTTCAGAGTTCGTTTGAAATGCTTTTCAATTTTAGGGTCTTATAGCTCAAAATAATTAGTAAATGCATGAAAAATAACAAATGAAGTCAGAAAGGATTGAAAAATGATGATGTGGCTTTGAATGGTGCATTTTGAACACACAAAAAGTCAGGAGTTCAAATAAGTTTAAAAAATGAAATCCTTTGTAACAGACGAGTTTCCGTATGAAATCCTGATACTTTGAAAGAGATTGTCCGTTTTGTACATGAAGTGCATCCAGTTTTTGCCGTAACCCTCTCAACTTTCTTGCACATGCTATGTGGATGAAATGATGATATCATGCCAACTTTCAACCTTTTCAGGGTTCATTTGATATGCTTTTCAATTTTAGGGTCTTATAGCTCAAAATAATTAGTAAATGCATCAAAAATAACACATGAAGTCAGAAAGGATTAAAAAATGATGATGTGGCTTTGAATGGTGCATTTTGAACACACAAAAAGTCAGGAGTTCAAATAAGTTTAAAAAAATGAAATCCCTTTGTAACAGACGAGTTTCCGGATGAAATCCTGATACTTTGAAAGAGATTGTCCGTTTTGTACACGAAGTGCATCCAGTTTTTGCCGTAACCCTCTCAACTTTCTTGCACATGCTATGTGGATGAAATGATGATATCATGCCAACTTTCAACCTTTTCAGAGTTCATTTGAAATGCTTTTCAATTTTAGGGTCTTATAGCTCAAAATAATTAGTAAATGCATGAAAAATAACAAATGAAGTCAGAAAGGATTGAAAAATGATGATGTGGCTTTGAATGGTGCATTTTGAACACACAAAAAGTCAGGAGTTCAAATTAGTTTTAAAAAATGAAAACCCTTGGTAACAGACGAGTTTCCGGATGAAATCCTGATACTTTGATAGAGATTGTCCGTTTTGTACACGAAATGTATCCAGTTTTTGCCGTAACCCTCTCAACTTTCTTGCACATGCTATGTGGATGAAATGATGATATCATGCCAACTTTCAACCTTTTCAGAGTTCGTTTGAAATGCTTTTCAATTTTAGGGTCTTATAGCTCAAAATAATTAGTAAATGCATGAAAAATAACAAATGAAGTCAGAAAGGATTGAAAAATGATGATGTGGCTTTGAATGGTGCATTTTGAACACAAAAAAAGTCAGGAGTTCAAATAAGTTAAAAAAATGAAATCCCTTTGTAACAGACGAGTTTCCGGATGAAATCCTGATACTTTGAAAGAGATTGTCCGTTTTGTACACGAAGTGCATCCAGTTTTTGCCGTAACCCTCTCAACTTTCTTGCACATGCTATGTGGATGAAATGATGATATCATGCCAACTTTCAACCTTTTCAGAGTTCGTTTGAAATGCTTTTCAATTTTAGGGTCTTATAGCTCAAAATAATTAGTAAATGCATAAAAAGAACAAATGAAGTCAGAAAGGATTGAAAAATGATGATGTGGCTTTGAATGGTGCATTTTGAACACACAAAAAGTCAGGAGTTCAAATAAGTTTAAAAAATGAAATCCTTTGTAACAGACGAGTTTCCGTATGAAATCCTGATACTTTGAAAGAGATTGTCCGTTTTGTACATGAAGTGCATCCAGTTTTTGCCGTAACCCTCTCAACTTTCTTGCACATGCTATGTGGATGAAATGATGATATCATGCCAACTTTCAACCTTTTCAGGGTTCATTTGAAATGCTTTTCAATTTTAGGGTCTTATAGCTCAAAATAATTAGTAAATGCATGAAAAATAACAAATGAAGTCAGAAAGGATTGAAAAATGATGATGTGGCTTTGAATGGTGCATTTTGAACACACAAAAAGTCAGGAGTTCAAATAAGTTAAAAAAATGAAATCCCTTTGTAACAGACGAGTTTCCGGATGAAATCCTGATACTTTGAAAGAGATTGTCCGTTTTGTACACGAAATGCATCCAGTTTTTGCCGTAACCCTCTCAACTTTCTTGCACATGCTATGTGGATGAAATGATGATATCATGCCAACTTTCAACCTTTTCAGAGTTCGTTTGAAATGCTTTTCAATTTTAGGGTCTTATAGCTCAAAATAATTAGTAAATGCATGAAAAAGAACAAATGAAGTCAGAAAGGATTGAAAAATGATGATGTGGCTTTGAATGGTGCATTTTGAACACACAAAAAGTCAGGAGTTCAAATAAGTTTAAAAAATGAAATCCTTTGTAACAGACGAGTTTCCGTATGAAATCCTGATACTTTGAAAGAGATTGTCCGTTTTGTACATGAAGTGCATCCAGTTTTTGCCGTAACCCTCTCAACTTTCTTGCACATGCTATGTGGATGAAATGATGATATCATGCCAACTTTCAACCTTTTCAGGGTTCATTTGAAATGCTTTTCAATTTTAGGGTCTTATAGCTCAAAATAATTAGTAAATGCATGAAAAAGAACAAATGAAGTCAGAAAGGATTGAAAAATGATGATGTGGCTTTGAATGGTGCATTTTGAACACACAAAAAGTCAGGAGTTCAAATAAGTTTTAAAAAATGAAATCCCTTTGTAACAGACGAGTTTCCGGATGAAATCCTGATACTTTGAAAGAGATTGTCCGTTTTGTACACGAAATGCATCCAGTTTTTGCCGTAACCCTCTCAACTTTCTTGCACATGCTATGTGGATGAAATGATGATATCATGCCAACTTTCAACCTTTTCAGAGTTCGTTTGAAATGCTTTTCAATTTTAGGGTCTTATAGCTCAAAATAATTAGTAAATGCATGAAAAATAACAAATGAAGTCAGAAAGGATTGAAAAATGATGATGTGGCTTTGAATGGTGCATTTTGAACACACAAAAAGTCAGGAGTTCAAATAAGTTTAAAAAATGAAATCCTTTGTAACAGACGAGTTTCCGTATGAAATCCTGATACTTTGAAAGAGATTGTCCGTTTTGTACATGAAGTGCATCCAGTTTTTGCCGTAACCCTCTCAACTTTCTTGCACATGCTATGTGGATGAAATGATGATATCATGCCAACTTTCAACCTTTTCAGGGTTCATTTGATATGCTTTTCAATTTTAGGGTCTTATAGCTCAAAATAATTAGTAAATGCATGAAAAATAACACATGAAGTCAGAAAGGATTAAAAAATGATGATGTGGCTTTGAATGGTGCATTTTGAACACACAAAAAGTCAGGAGTTCAAATAAGTTTAAAAAAATGAAATCCCTTTGTAACAGACGAGTTTCCGGATGAAATCCTGATACTTTGAAAGAGATTGTCCGTTTTGTACACGAAGTGCATCCAGTTTTTGCCGTAACCCTCTCAACTTTCTTGCACATGCTATGTGGATGAAATGATGATATCATGCCAACTTTCAACCTTTTCAGAGTTCATTTGAAATGCTTTTCAATTTTAGGGTCTTATAGCTCAAAATAATTAGTAAATGCATGAAAAATAACAAATGAAGTCAGAAAGGATTGAAAAATGATGATGTGGCTTTGAATGGTGCATTTTGAACACACAAAAAGTCAGGAGTTCAAATAAGTTTTAAAAAATGAAAACCCTTGGTAACAGACGAGTTTCCGGATGAAATCCTGATACTTTGAAAGAGATTGTCCGTTTTGTACACGAAATGTATCCAGTTTTTGCCGTAACCCTCTCAACTTTCTTGCACATGCTATGTGGATGAAATGATGATATCATGCCAACTTGCAACCTTTTCAGAGTTCGTTTGAAATGCTTTTCAATTTTAGGGTCTTATAGCTCAAAATAATTAGTAAATGCATGAAAAATAACAAATGAAGTCAGAAAGGATTGAAAAATGATGATGTGGCTTTGAATGGTGCATTTTGAACACACAAAAAGTCAGGAGTTCAAATAAGTTTAAAAAATGAAATCCTTTGTAACAGACGAGTTTCCGTATGAAATCCTGATACTTTGAAAGAGATTGTCCGTTTTGTACATGAAGTGTATCCAGTTTTTGCCGTAACCCTCTCAACTTTCTTGCACATGCTATGTGGATGAAATGATGATATCATGCCAACTTTCAACCTTTTCAGAGTTCGTTTGAAATGCTTTTCAATTTTAGGGTCTTATAGCTCAAAATAATTAGTAAATGCATGAAAAATAACAAATGAAGTCAGAAAGGATTGAAAAATGATGATGTGGCTTTGAATGGTGCATTTTGAACACACAAAAAGTCAGGAGTTCAAATAAGTTTAAAAAATGAAATCCTTTGTAACAGACGAGTTTCCGTATGAAATCCTGATACTTTGAAAGAGATTGTCCGTTTTGTACATGAAGTACATCCAGTTTTTGCCGTAACCCTCTCAACTTTCTTGCACATGCTATGTGGATGAAATGATGATATCATGCCAACTTTCAACCTTTTCAGGGTTCATTTGAAATGCTTTTCAATTTTAGGGTCTTATAGCTCAAAATAATTAGTAAATGCATGAAAAATAACAAATGAAGTCAGAAAGGATTGAAAAATGATGATGTGGCTTTGAATGGTGCATTTTGAACACACAAAAAGTCAGGAGTTCAAATAAGTTTAAAAAATGAAATCCCTTTGTAACAGACGAGTTTCCGGATGAAATCCTGATACTTTGAAAGAGATTGTCCGTTTTGTACACGAAGTGCATCCAGTTTTTGCCGTAATCCTCTCAACTTTCTTGCACATGCTATGTGGATGAAATGTTGATATCATGCCAACTTTCAATCTTTTCAGAGTTCATTTGAAATGCTTTTCAATATTAGGGTCTTATAGCTCAAAATAATTAGTAAATGCATGAAAAATAACAAATGAAGTGAGAAAGGATTGAAAAATGATGATGTGGCTTTGAATGGTGCATTTTGAACACACAAAAAGTCAGGAGTTCAAATAAGTTTAAAAAATGAAATCCCTTTGTAACAGACGAGTTTCCGGATGAAATCCTGATACTTTGAACGAGATTGTCCATTTTGTACACGAAGTGCATCCAATTTTTGCCGTAACCCTCTCAACTTTCTTGCACATGCTATGTGGATGAAATGATGATATCATGCCAACTTTCAACCTTTTCAGAGTTCGTTTGAAATGCTTTTCAATTTTAGGGTCTTATAGCTCAAAATAATTAGTAAATGCATGAAAAATAACAAATGAAGTCAGAAAGGATTGAAAAATGATGATGTGGCTTTGAATGGTGCATTTTGAACACACAAAAAGTCAGGAGTTCAAATAAGTTTAAAAAATGAAATCCTTTGTAACAGACGAGTTTCCGTATGAAATCCTGATACTTT
Source organism: Aegilops tauschii subsp. strangulata (assembly GCF_002575655.3). Taxonomy (NCBI): domain Eukaryota; kingdom Viridiplantae; phylum Streptophyta; class Magnoliopsida; order Poales; family Poaceae; genus Aegilops; species Aegilops tauschii. Next base: position 22,942 of record NW_027332784.1, read on the forward strand.
GAAAGAGATTGTCCGTTTTGTACATGAAGTGCATCCAGTTTTTGCCGTAACCCTCTCAACTTTCTTGCACATGCTATGTGGATGAAATGATGATATCATGCCAACTTTCAACCTTTTCAGAGTTCGTTTGAAATGCTTTTCAATTTTAGGGTCTTATAGCTCAAAATAATTAGTAAATGCATGAAAAATAACAAATGAAGTCAGAAAGGATTGAAAAATGATGATGTGGCTTTGAATGGTGCATTTTGAACACACAAAAAGTCAGGAGTTCAAATAAGTTTAAAAAATGAAATCCTTTGTAACAGACGAGTTTCCGTATGAAATCCTGATACTTTGAAAGAGATTGTCCGGTTTGTACATGAAGTGCATCCAGTTTTTGCCGTATCCCTCTCAACTTTCTTGCACATGCTATGTGGATGAAATGATGATATCATGCCAACTTTCAACCTTTTCAGGGTTCATTTGAATTGCTTTTCAATTTTAGGGTCTTATAGCTCAAAATAATTAGTAAATGCATGAAAAATAACAAATGAAGTCAGAAAGGATTGAAAAATGATGATGTGGCTTTGAATGGTGCATTTTGAACACACAAAAAGTCAGGAGTTCAAATAAGTTTAAAAAATGAAATCCTTTGTAACAGACGAGTTTCCGTATGAAATCCTGATACTTTGAAAGAGATTGTCCGTTTTGTACATGAAGTGCATCCAGTTTTTGCCGTAACCCTCTCAACTTTCTTGCACATGCTATGTGGATGAAATGATGATATCATGCCAACTTTCAACCTTTTCAGGGTTCATTTGAAATGCTTTTCAATTTTAGGGTCTTATAGCTCAAAATAATTAGTAAATGCATGAAAAATAACAAATGAAGTCAGAAAGGATTGAAAAATGATGATGTGGCTTTGAATGGTGCATTTTGAACACACAAAAAGTCAGGAGTTCAAATAAGTTTAAAAAATGAAATCCCTTTGTAACAGACGAGTTTCCGGATGAAATCCTGATACTTTGAAAGAGATTGTCCGTTTTGTACACGAAGTGCATCCAGTTTTTGCCGTAATCCTCTCAACTTTCTTGCACATGCTATGTGGATGAAATGTTGATATCATGCCAACTTTCAATCTTTTCAGATTTCATTTGAAATGCTTTTCAATATTAGGGTCTTATAGCTCAAAATAATTAGTAAATGCATGAAAAATAACAAATGAAGTGAGAAAGGATTGAAAAATGATGATGTGGCTTTGAATGGTGCATTTTGAACACACAAAAAGTCAGGAGTTCAAATAAGTTTAAAAAATGAAATCCCTTTGTAACAGACGAGTTTCCGGATGAAATCCTGATACTTTGAACGAGATTGTCCATTTTGTACACGAAGTGCATCCAATTTTTGCCGTAACCCTCTCAACTTTCTTGCACATGCTATGTGGATGAAATGATGATATCATGCCAACTTTCAACCTTTTCAGAGTTCGTTTGAAATGCTTTTCAATTTTAGGGTCTTATAGCTCAAAATAATTAGTAAATGCATGAAAAATAACAAATGAAGTCAGAAAGGATTGAAAAATGATGATGTGGCTTTGAATGGTGCATTTTGAACACACAAAAAGTCAGGAGTTCAAATAAGTTTAAAAAATGAAATCCTTTGTAACAGACGAGTTTCCGTATGAAATCCTGATACTTTGAAAGAGATTGTCCGTTTTGTACATGAAGTGCATCCAGTTTTTGCCGTAACCCTCTCAACTTTCTTGCACATGCTATGTGGATGAAATGATGATATCATGCCAACTTTCAACCTTTTCAGAGTTCGTTTGAAATGCTTTTCAATTTTAGGGTCTTATAGCTCAAAATAATTAGTAAATGCATGAAAAATAACAAATGAAGTCAGAAAGGATTGAAAAATGATGATGTGGCTTTGAATGGTGCATTTTGAACACACAAAAAGTTAGGAGTTCAAATAAGTTTAAAAAATGAAATCCTTTGTAACAGACGAGTTTCCGTATGAAATCCTGATACTTTGAAAGAGATTGTCCGGTTTGTACATGAAGTGCATCCAGTTTTTGCCGTATCCCTCTCAACTTTCTTGCACATGCTATGTGGATGAAATGATGATATCATGCCAACTTTCAACCTTTTCAGGGTTCATTTGAATTGCTTTTCAATTTTAGGGTCTTATAGCTCAAAATAATTAGTAAATGCATGAAAAATAACAAATGAAGTCAGAAAGGATTGAAAAATGATGATGTGGCTTTGAATGGTGCATTTTGAACACACAAAAAGTCAGGAGTTCAAATAATTTTAAAAAAATGAAATCCCTTTGTAACAGACAAGTTTCCGGATGAAATCCTGATACTTTAAAAGAGATTGTCCGTTTTGTACACGAAGTGCATCCAGTTTTTGCCGTAACCCTCTCAACTTTCTTGCACATGCTACGTGGATGAAATGATGATATCATGCCAATTTTCAACCTTTTCAGAGTTCATTTGAAATGCTTTTCAATTTTAGGGTCTTATAGCTCAAAATAATTAGTAAATGCATGAAAAATAACAAATGAAGTCAGAAAGGATTGAAAAATGATGATGTGGCTTTGAATGGTGCATTTTGAACACACAAAAAGTCAGGAGTTCAAATAAGTTAAAAAAATGAAATCCCTTTGTAACAGACGAGTTTCCGGATGAAATCCTGATACTTTGAAAGAGATTGTCCGTTTTGTACACGAAGTGCATCCAGTTTTTGCCGTAACCCTCTCAACTTTCTTGCACATGCTATGTGGATGAAATGATGATATCATGCCAACTTTCAACCTTTTCAGAGTTCGTTTGAAATGCTTTTCAATTTTAGGGTCTTATAGCTCAAAATAATTAGTAAATGCATGAAAAATAACAAATGAAGTCAGAAAGGATTGAAAAATGATGATGTGGCTTTGAATGGTGCATTTTGAACACACAAAAAGTCAGGAGTTCAAATAAGTTTAAAAAATGAAATCCTTTGTAACAGACGAGTTTCCGTATGAAATCCTGATACTTTGAAAGAGATTGTCCGTTTTGTACACGAAGTGCATCCAGTTTTTGCCGTAACCCTCTCAACTTTCTTGCACATGCTATGTGGATGAAATGATGATATCATGCCAACTTTCAACCTTTTCAGGGTTCATTTGAAATGCTTTTCGATTTTAGGGTCTTATAGCTCAAAATAATTAGTAAATGCATGAAAAATAACACATGAAGTCAGAAAGGATTGAAAAATGATGATGTGGCTTTGAATGGTGCATTTTGAACACACAAAAAGTCAGGAGTTCAAATAAGTTTAAAAAAATGAAATCCCTTTGTAACAGACGAGTTTCCGGATGAAATCCTGATACTTTGAAAGAGATTGTCCGTTTTGTACACGAAGTGCATCCAGTTTTTGCCGTAACCCTCTCAACTTTCTTGCACATGCTATGTGGATGAAATGATGATATCATGCCAACTTTCAACCTTTTCAGAGTTCATTTGAAATGCTTTTCAATTTTAGGGTCTTATAGCTCAAAATAATTAGTAAATGCATGAAAAATAACAAATGAAGTCAGAAAGGATTGAAAAATGATGATGTGGCTTTGAATGGTGCATTTTGAACACACAAAAAGTCAGGAGTTCAAATAAGTTTAAAAAATGAAATCCTTTGTAACAGACGAGTTTCCGTATGAAATCCTGATACTTTGAAAGAGATTGTCCGTTTTGTACATGAAGTGCTTCCAGTTTTTGCCGTAACCCTCTCAACTTTCTTGCACATGCTATGTGGATGAAATGATGATATCATGCCAACTTTCAACCTTTTCAGAGTTCATTTGAAATGCTTTTCAATTTTAGGGTCTTATAGCTCAAAATAATTAGTAAATGCATGAAAAATAACAAATGAAGTCAGAAAGGATTGAAAAATGATGATGTGGCTTTGAATGGTGCATTTTGAACACACAAAAAGTCAGGAGTTCAAATAAGTTTAAAAAATGAAATCCTTTGTAACAGACGAGTTTCCGTATGAAATCCTGATACTTTGAAAGAGATTGTCCGTTTTGTACATGAAGTGCATCCAGTTTTTGCCGTAACCCTCTCAACTTTCTTGCACATGCTATGTGGATGAAATGATGATATCATGCCAACTTTCAACCTTTTCAGAGTTCATTTGAAATGCTTTTCAATTTTAGGGTCTTATAGCTCAAAATAATTAGTAAATGCATGAAAAATAACAAATGAAGTCAGAAAGGATTGAAAAATGATGATGTGGCTTTGAATGGTGCATTTTGAACACACAAAAAGTCAGGAGTTCAAATAAGTTTAAAAAATGAAATCCTTTGTAACAGACGAGTTTCCGTATGAAATCCTGATACTTTGAAAGAGATTGTCCGTTTTGTACATGAAGTGCATCCAGTTTTTGCCGTAACCCTCTCAACTTTCTTGCACATGCTATGTGGATGAAATGATGATATCATGCCAACTTTCAACCTTTTCAGGGTTCATTTGAAATGCTTTTCAATTTTAGGGTCTTATAGCTCAAAATAATTAGTAAATGCATGAAAAATAACAAATGAAGTCAGAAAGGATTGAAAAATGATGATGTGGCTTTGAATGGTGCATTTTGAACACACAAAAAGTCAGGAGTTCCAATAAGTTAAAAAAATGAAATCCCTTTGTAACAGACGAGTTTCCGGATGAAATCCTGATACTTTGAAAGAGATTGTCCGTTTTGTACACGAAGTGCATCCAGTTTTTGCCGTAACCCTCTCAACTTTCTTGCACATGCTATGTGGATGAAATGATGATATCATGCCAACTTTCAACCTTTTCAGAGTTCATTTGAAATGCTTTTCAATTTTAGGGTCTTATAGCTCAAAATAATTAGTAAATGCACGAAAAATAACAAATGAAGTCAGAAAGGATTGAAAAATGATGATGTCGCTTTGGATGGTGCATTTTGAACACACAAAAAGTCAGGAGTTCAAATAAGTTTAAAAAATGAAATCCTTTGTAACAGACGAGTTTCCGTATGAAATCCTGATACTTTGAAAGAGATTGTCCGTTTTGTACATGAAGTGCATCCAGTTTTTGCCGTAACCCTCTCAACTTTCTTGCACATGCTATGTGGATGAAATGATGATATCATGCCAACTTTCAACCTTTTCAGGGTTCATTTGAAATGCTTTTCAATTTTAGGGTCTTATAGCTCAAAATAATTAGTAAATGCATGAAAAATAACAAATGAAGTCAGAAAGGATTGAAAAATGATGATGTGGCTTTGAATGGTGCATTTTGAACACACAAAAAGTCAGGAGTTCAAATAAGTTTAAAAAATGAAATCCTTTGTAACAGACGAGTTTCCGTATGAAATCCTGATACTTTGAAAGAGATTGTCCGTTTTGTACATGAAGTGCATCCAGTTTTTGCCGTAATCCTCTCAACTTTCTTGCACATGCTATGTGGATGAAATGATGATATCATGCCAACTTTCAACCTTTTCAAGGTTCATTTGAAATGCTTTTCAATTTTAGGGTCTTATAGCTCAAAATAATTAGTAAATGCATGAAAAATAACAAATGAAGTCAGAAAGGATTGAAAAATGATGATGTGGCTTTGAATGGTGCATTTTGAACACACAAAAAGTCAGGAGTTCAAATAAGTTTAAAAAATGAAATCCTTTGTAACAGACGAGTTTCCGTATGAAATCCTGATACTTTGAAAGAGATTGTTCGTTTTGTACATGAAGTGCATCCAGTTTTTGCCGTAACCCTCTCAACTTTCTTGCACATGCTATGTGGATGAAATGATGATATCATGCCAACTTTCAACCTTTTCAGGGTTCATTTGAAATGCTTTTCAATTTTAGGGTCTTATAGCTCAAAATAATTAGTAAATGCATGAAAAATAACAAATGAAGTCAGAAAGGATTGAAAAATGATGATGTGGCTTTGAATGGTGCATTTTGAACACACAAAAAGTCAGGAGTTCAAATAAGTTAAAAAAATGAAATCCCTTTGTAACAGACGAGTTTCCGGATGAAATCCTGATACTTTGAAAGAGATTGTCCGTTTTGTACACGAAGTGCATCCAGTTTTTGCCGTAACCCTCTCAACTTTCTTGCACATGCTATGTGGATGAAATGATGATATCATGCCAACTTTCAACCTTTTCAGAGTTCATTTGAAATGCTTTTCAATTTCAGGGTCTTATAGCTCAAAATAATTAGTAAATGCACGAAAAATAATAAATGAAGTCAGAAAGGATTGAAAAATGATGATGTCGCTTTGAATAGTGCATTTTGAACACACAAAAAGTCAGGAGTTCAAATAAGTTTTAAAAATGAAATCACTTTGTAACAGACGAGTTTCCGTATGAAATCCTGAAACTTTGAAACAGATTGTCCGTTTTGTACACGAAGTGCATCCAGTTTTTGCCGTAACCCTCTCAACTTTCTTGCACATGCTATGTGGATGAAATGATGATATCATGCCAACTTTCAACCTTTTAAGAGTTCATTTGAAATGTTTTTCAATTTTAGGGTCTTATAGCTCAAAATAATTAGTAAATGCATGAAAAATAACAAATGAAGTCAGAAAGGATTGAAAAATGATGATGTGGCTTTGAATGGTACATTTTGAACACACAAAAAGTCAGGAGTTCAAATAAGTTTTAAAAAATGAAATCCCTTTGTAACAGACGAGTTTCCGGATGAAATCCTGATACTTTGAAAGAGATTGTCCGTTTTGTACACGAAATGCATCCAGTTTTTGCCGTAACCCTCTCAACTTTCTTGCACATGCTATGTGGATGAAATGATGATATCATGCCAACTTTCAACCTTTCCAGAGTTCGTTTGAAATGTTTTTCAATTTTAGGGTCTTATAGCTCAAAATAATTAGTAAATGCATGAAAAATAACAAATGAAGTCAGAAAGGATTGAAAAATGATGATGTGGCTTTGAATGGTGCATTTTGAACACACAAAAAGTCAGGAGTTCAAATAAGTTTAAAAAATGAAATCCTTTGTAACAGACGAGTTTCCGTATGAAATCCTGATACTTTGAAAGAGATTGTCCGTTTTGTACATGAAGTGCATCCAGTTTTTGCCGTAACCCTCTCAACTTTCTTGCACATGCTATGTGGATGAAATGATGATATCATGCCAACTTTCAACCTTTTCAGGGTTCATTTGAAATGCTTTTTAATTTTAGGGTCTTATAGCTCAAAATAATTAGTAAATGCATGAAAAATATCAAATGAAGTCAGAAAGGATTGAAAAATGATGATGTGGTTTTGAATGGTGCATTTTGAACACACAAAAAGTCAGGAGTTCAAATAAGTTTTAAAAAATGAAATCCCTTTGTAACAGACGAGTTTCCGGATGAAATCCTGATACTTTGAAAGAGATTGTCCGTTTTGTACACGAAGTGCATCCAGTTTTTGCCGTAACCCTCTCAACTTTCTTGCACATGCTATGTGGATGAAATGATGATATCATGCCAACTTTCAACCTTTTCAGAGTTCATTTGAAATGCTTTTCAATTTTAGGGTCTTATAGCTCAAAATAATTAGTAAATGCATGAAAAATAACAAATGAAGTCAGAAAGGATTGAAAAATGATGATGTGGCTTTGAATGGTGCATTTTGAACACACAAAAAGTCAGGAGTTCAAATAAGTTTAAAAAATGAAATCCTTTGTAACAGACAAGTTTCCGTATGAAATCCTGATACTTTGAAAGAGATTGTCCGTTTTGTACATGAAGAGCATCCAGTTTTTGCCGTAACCCTCTCAACTTTCTTGCACATGCTATGTGGATGAAATGATGATATCATGCCAACTTTCAACCTTTTCAGGGTTCATTTGAAATGCTTTTCAATTTTAGGGTCTTATAGCTCAAAATAATTAGTAAATGCATGAAAAATAACAAATGAAGTCAGAAAGGATTGAAAAATGATGATGTGGCTTTGAATGGTGCATTTTGAACACACAAAAAGTCAGGAGTTCAAATAAGTTTTAAAAAATGAAATCCCTTTGTAACAGACGAGTTTCCGGATGAAATCCTGATACTTTGAAAGAGATTGTCCGTTTTGTACACGAAGTGCATCCAGTTTTTGCCGTAACCCTCTCAACTTTCTTGCACATGCTATGTGGATGAAATGATGATATCATGCCAACTTTCAACCTTTTCAGAGTTCATTTGAAAAGCTTTTCAATTTTAGGGTCTTATATCTCAAAATAATTAGTAAATGCACGAAAAATAACAAATGAAGTCAGAAAGGATTGAAAAATGATGATGTGGCTTTGAATGGTGCATTTTGAACACACAAAAAGTCAGGAGTTCAAATAAGTTTAAAAAAATGAAATCCCTTTGTAACAGACGAGTTTCCGGATGAAATGCTGATACTTTGAAAGAGATTGTCCGTTTTGTACACGAAGTGCATCCAGTTTTTGCCGTAACCCTCAACTTTCTTGCACATGATATGTGGATGAAATCATGATATCATGCCAACTTTCAACCTTTTCAGAGTTCATTTGAAATGCTTTTCAATTTTAGGGTCTTATAGCTCAAAATAATTAGTAAATGCATGAAAAATAACAAATGAAGTCAGAAAGGATTGAAAAATGATGATGTGGCTTTGAATAGTGCATTTTGAACAGACAAAAAGTCAGGAGTTCAAATAAGTTTAAAAAACGAAATCCTTTGTAACAGACGAGTTTCCGTATGAAATCCTGATACTTTGAAAGAGATTGTCCGTTTTGTACATGAAGTGCATCCAGTTTTTGCCGTAACCCTCTCAACTTTCTTGCACATGCTATGTGGATGAAATGATGATATCATGCCAACTTTCAACCTTTTCAGGGTTCATTTGAAATGCTTTTCAATTTTAGGGTCTTATAGCTCAAAATAGTTAGTAAATGCATGAAAAATAACAAATGAAGTCAGAAAGGATTGAAAAATGATGATGTGGCTTTGAATGGTGCATTTTGAACACACAAAAAGTCAGGAGTTCAAATAAGTTTAAAAAAATGAAATCCCTTTGTAACAGACGAGTTTCCGGATGAAATGCTGATACTTTGAAAGAGATTGTCCGTTTTGTACACGAAGTGCATCCAGTTTTTGCCGTAACCCTCTCAACTTTCTTGCACATGCTATGTGGATGAAATGATGATATCATCCCAACTTTCAACCTTTTCAGAGTTCATTTGAAATGCTTTTCAATTTTAGGGTGTTATAGCTCAAAATAATTAGTAAATGCATGAAAAATAACAAATGAAGTCAGAAAGGATTGAAAAATGATGATGTGGCTTTGAATGGTGCATTTTGAACACACAAAAAGTCAGGAGTTCAAATATGTTTAAAAAATGAAATCATTTGTAACAGACGAGTTTCCGTATGAAATCCTGATACTTTGAAAGAGATTGTCCGTTTTGTACATGAAGTGCATCCAGTTTTTGCCGTAACCCTCTCAACTTTCTTGCACATGCTATGTGGATGAAATGATGATATCATGCCAACTTTCAACCTTTTTAGGGTTCATTTGAAATGCTTTTCAATTTTAGGGTCTTATAGCTCAAAATAATTAGTAAATGCATGAAAAATAACAAATGAAGTCAGAAAGGATTGAAAAATGATGATGTGGCTTTGAATGGTGCATTTTGAACACACAAAAAGTCAGGAGTTCAAATAAGTTTAAAAAATGATATCCTTTGTAACAGACGAGTTTCCGTATGAAATCCTGATACTTTGAAAGAGATTGTCCGTTTTGTACATGAAGTGCATCCAGTTTTTGCCGTAACCCTCTCAACTTTCTTGCACATGCTATGTGGATGAAATGATGATATCATGCCAACTTTCAACCTTTTCAAGGTTCATTTGAAATGCTTTTCAATTTTAGGGTCTTATAGCTCAAAATAATTAGTAAATGCATGAAAAATAACAAATGAAGTCAGAAAGGATTGAAAAATGATGATGTGGCTTTGAATGGTGCATTTTGAACACACAAAAAGTCAGGAGTTCAAATAAGTTTAAAAAATAAAATCCTTTGTAACAGACGAGTTTCCGTATGAAATCCTGATACTTTGAAAGAGATTGTCCGTTTTGTACATGAAGTGCATCCAGTTTTTGCCGTAACCCTCTCAACTTTCTTGCACATGCTATGTGGATGAAATGATGATATCATGCCAACTTTCAACCTTTTCAGGGTTCATTTGAAATGCTTTTCAATTTTAGGGTCTTATAGCTCAAAATAATTAGTAAATGCATGAAAAATAACAAATGAAGTCAGAAAGGATTGAAAAATGATGATGTGGCTTTGAATGGTGCATTTTGAACACACAAAAAGTCAGGAGTTCAAATAAGTTTAAAAAATGAAATCCTTTGTAACAGACGAGTTTCCGTATGAAATCCTGATACTTTGAAAGAGATTGTCCGTTTTGTACATGAAGTGCATCCAGTTTTTGCCGTAACCCTCTCAACTTTCTTGCACATGCTATGTGGATGAAATGATGATATCATGCCAACTTTCAACCTTTTCAGGGTTCATTTGAAATGCTTTTCAATTTTAGCGTCTTATAGCTCAAAATAATTAGTAAATGCATGAAAAATAACAAATGAAGTCAGAAAGGATTGAAAAATGATGATGTGGCTTTGAATGGTGCATTTTGAACACACAAAAAGTCAGGAGTTCAAATAAGTTAAAAAAATGAAATCCCTTTGTAACAGACGAGTTTCCGGATGAAATCCTGATACTTTGAAAGAGATTGTCCGTTTTGTACACGAAGTGCATCCAGTTTTTGCCGTAACCCTCTCAACTTTCTTGCACATGCTATGTGGATGAAATGATGATATCATGCCAACTTTCAACCTTTTCAGAGTTCATTTGAAATGCTTTTCAATTTCAGGGTCTTATAGCTCAAAATAATTAGTAAATGCACGAAAAATAACAAATGAAGTCAGAAAGGATTGAAAAATGATGATGTCGCTTTGAATAGTGCATTTTGAACACACAAAAAGTCAGGAGTTCAAATAAGTTTTAAAAATGAAATCCCTTTGTAACAGACGAGTTTCCGTATGAAATCCTGAAACTTTGAAACAGATTGTCCGTTTTGTACACGAAGTGCATCCAGTTTTTGCCGTAACCCTCTCAACTTTCTTGCACATGCTATGTGGATGAAATGATGATATCATGCCAACTTTCAACCTTTTAAGAGTTCATTTGAAATGTTTTTCAATTTTAGGGTCTTATAGCTCAAAATAATTAGTAAATGCATGAAAAATAACAAATGAAGTCAGAAAGGATTGAAAAATGATGATGTGGCTTTGAATGGTACATTTTGAACACACAAAAAGTCAGGAGTTCAAATAAGTTCTAAAAAATGAAATCCCTTTGTAACAGACGAGTTTCCGGATGAAATCCTGATACTTTGAAAGAGATTGTCCGTTTTGTACACGAAATGCATCCAGTTTTTGCCGTAACCCTCTCAACTTTCTTGCACATGCTATGTGGATGAAATGATGATATCATGCCAACTTTCAACCTTTCCAGAGTTCGTTTGAAATGTTTTTCAATTTTAGGGTCTTATAGCTCAAAATAATTAGTAAATGCATGAAAAATAACAAATGAAGTCAGAAAGGATTGAAAAATGATGATGTGGCTTTGAATGGTGCATTTTGAACACACAAAAAGTCAGGAGTTCAAATAAGTTTAAAAAATGAAATCCTTTGTAACAGACGAGTTTCCGTATGAAATCCTGATACTTTGAAAGAGATTGTCCGTTTTGTACATGAAGTGCATCCAGTTTTTGCCGTAACCCTCTCAACTTTCTTGCACATGCTATGTGGATGAAATGATGATATCATGCCAACTTTCAACCTTTTCAGGGTTCATTTGAAATGCTTTTTAATTTTAGGGTCTTATAGCTCAAAATAATTAGTAAATGCATGAAAAATAACAAATGAAGTCAGACAGGATTGAAAAATGATGATGTGGTTTTGAATGGTGCATTTTGAACACACAAAAAGTCAGGAGTTCAAATAAGTTTTAAAAAATGAAATCCCTTTGTAACAGACGAGTTTCCGGATGAAATCCTGATACTTTGAAAGAGATTGTCCGTTTTGTACACGAAGTGCATCCAGTTTTTGCCGTAACCCTCTCAACTTTCTTGCACATGCTATGTGGATGAAATGATGATATCATGCCAACTTTCAACCTTTTCAGAGTTCATTTGAAATGCTTTTCAATTTTAGGGTCTTATAGCTCAAAATAATTAGTAAATGCATGAAAAATAACAAATGAAGTCAGAAAGGATTGAAAAATGATGATGTGGCTTTGAATGGTGCATTTTGAACACACAAAAAGTCAGGAGTTCAAATAAGTTTAAAAAATGAAATCCTTTGTAACAGACGAGTTTCCGTATGAAATCCTGATACTTTGAAAGAGATTGTCCGTTTTGTACATGAAGTGCATCCAGTTTTTGCCGTAACCCTCTCAACTTTCTTGCACATGCTATGTGGATGAAATGACGATATCATGCCAACTTTCAACCTTTTCAGGGTTCATTTGAAATGCTTTTCAATTTTAGGGTCTTATAGCTCAAAATAATTAGTAAATGCATGAAAAATAACAAATGAAGTCAGAAAGGATTGAAAAATGATGATGTGGCTTTCAATGGTGCATTTTGAACACACAAAAAGTCAGGAGTTCAAATAAGTTATAAAAAATGAAATCCCTTTGTAACAGACGAGTTTCCGGATGAAATCCTGATACTTTGAAAGAGATTGTCCGTTTTGTACACGAAGTGCATCCAGTTTTTGCCGTAACCCTCTCAACTTCCTTGCACATGCTATGTGGATGAAATGATGATATCATGCCAACTTTCAACCTTTTCAGAGTTCATTTGAAATGCTTTTCAATTTTAGGGTCTTATAGCTCAAAATAATTAGTAAATGCATGAAAAATAACAAATGAAGTCAGAAAGGATTGAAAAATGATGATGTGGCTTTGAATGGTGCATTTTGAACACACAAAAAGTCAGGAGTTCAAATAAGTTTAAAAAATGAAATCCTTTGTAACAGACGAGTTTCCGGATGAAATCCTGATACTTTGAAAGAGATTGTCCGTTTTGTACACGAAGTGCATCCAGTTTTTGCCGTAACCCTCTCAACTTTCTTGCACATGCTATGTGGATGAAATGATGATATCATGCCAACTTTCAACCTTTTCAGAGTTCATTTGAAATGCTTTTCAATTTTAGGGTCTTATAGCTCAAAATAATTAGTAAATGCATGAAAAATAACAAATGAAGTCAGAAAGGATTGAAAAATGATGATGTGGCTTTGAATGGTGCATTTTGAACACACAAAAAGTCAGGAGTTCAAATAAGTTTAAAAAATGAAATCCTTTGTAACAGACGAGTTTCCGTATGAAATCCTGATACTTTGAAAGAGATTGTCCGTTTTGTACATGAAGTGCATCCAGTTTTTGCCGTAACCCTCTCAACTTTCTTGCACATGCTATGTGGATGAAATGACGATATCATGCCAACTTTCAACCTTTTCAGGGTTCATTTGAAATGCTTTTCAATTTTAGGGTCTTATAGCTCAAAATAATTAGTAAATGCATGAAAAATAACAAATGAAGTCAGAAAGGATTGAAAAATGATGATGTGGCTTTCAATGGTGCATTTTGAACACACAAAAAGTCAGGAGTTCAAATAAGTTTTAAAAAATGAAATCCCTTTGTAACAGACGAGTTTCCGGATGAAATCCTGATACTTTGAAAGAGATTGTCCGTTTTGTACACGAAGTGCATCCAGTTTTTGCCGTAACCCTCTCAACTTCCTTGCACATGCTATGTGGATGAAATGATGATATCATGCCAACTTTCAACCTTTTCAGAGTTCATTTGAAATGCTTTTCAATTTTAGGGTCTTATAGCTCAAAATAATTAGTAAATGCACGAAAAATAACAAATGAAGTCAGAAAGGATTGAAAAATGATGATGTGGCTTTGAATGGTGCATTTTGAGCACACAAAAAGTCAGGAGTTCAAATAAGTTTTAAAAATGAAATCCCTTTGTAACAGACGAGTTTCCGGATGAAATCCTGATACTTTGAAAGAGATTGTCCGTTTTGTACACGAAGTGCATCCAGCTTTTTACCGTAACCCTCTCAACTTTCTTGCACATGCTATGTGGATGAAATGATGATATCATGCCAACTTTCAACCTTTTCAGGGTTCATTTGAAATGCTTTTCAATTTTAGGGTCTTATAGCTCAAAATAATTAGTAAATGCATGAAAAATAACAAATGAAGTCAGAAAGGATTGAAAAATGATGATGTGGCTTTGAATGGTGCATTTTGAACACACAAAAAGTCACTAGTTCAAATAAGTTTTAAAAAATGAAATCCCTTTGTAACAGACGAGTTTCCGGATGAAATGCTGATACTTTGAAAGAGATTGTCCGTTTTGTACACGAAGTGCATCCAGTTTTTGCCGTAACCCTCAACTTTCTTGCACATGATATGTGGATGAAATGATGATATCGTGCCAACTTTCAACCTTTTCAGAGTTCATTTGAAATGCTTTTCAATTTTAGGGTCTTATAGCTCAAAATAATTAGTAAATGCATGAAAAATAACAAATGAAGTCAGAAAGGATTGAAAAATGATGATGTGGCTTTGAATAGTGCATTTTGAACACACAAAAAGTCAGGAGTTCAAATAAGTTTAAAAAACGAAATCCTTTGTAACAGACGAGTTTCCGTATGAAATCCTGATACTTTGAAAGAGATTGTCCGTTTTGTACATGAAGTGCATCCAGTTTTTGCCGTAACCCTCTCAACTTTCTTGCACATGCTATGTGGATGAAATGATGATATCATGCCAACTTTCAACCTTTTCAGGGTTCATTTGAAATGCTTTTCAATTTTAGGGTCTTATAGCTCAAAATAGTTAGTAAATGCATGAAAAATAACAAATGAAGTCAGAAAGGATTGAAAAATGATGATGTGGCTTTGAATGGTGCATTTTGAACACACAAAAAGTCAGGAGTTCAAATAAGTTTAAAAAAATGAAATCCCTTTGTAACAGACGAGTTTCCGGATGAAATCCTGATACTTTGAAAGAGATTGTCCGTTTTGTACACGAAGTGCATCCAGTTTTTGCCGTAACCCTCTCAACTTTCTTGCACATGCTATGTGGATGAAATGATGATATCATGCCAACTTTCAACCTTTTCAGAGTTCATTTGAAATGCTTTTCAATTTTAGGGTGTTATAGCTCAAAATAATTAGTAAATGCATGAAAAATAACTAATGAAGTCAGAAAGGATTGAAAAATGATGATGTGGCTTTGAATGGTGCATTTTGAACACACAAAAAGTCAGGAGTTCAAATAAGTTTAAAAAATGAAATCCTTTGTAACAGACGAGTTTCCGTATGAAATCCTGATACTTTGATAGAGATTGTAAGTTTTGTACATGAAGTGCATCCAGTTTTTGCCGTAACCCTCTCAACTTTCTTGCACATGCTATGTGGATGAAATGATGATATCATGCCAACTTTCAACCTTTTCAGGGTTCATTTGAAATGCTTTTCAATTTTAGGGTCTTATAGCTCAAAATAATTAGTAAATGCATGAAAAATAACAAATGAAGTCAGAAAGGATTGAAAAATGATGATGTGGCTTTGAATGGTGCATTTTGAACACACAAACAGTCAGGAGTTCAAATAAGTTTAAAAAAATGAAATCCCTTTGTAACAGACGAGTTTCCGGATGAAATCCTGATACTTTGAAAGAGATTGTCCGTTTTGTACACGAAGTGCATCCAGTTTTTGTCGTAACCCTCTCAACTTTCTTGCACATGCTATGTGGATGAAATGATGATATCATGCCAACTTTCAACCTTTTCAGAGTTCATTTGAAATGCTTTTCAATTTTAGGGTCTTATAGCTCAAAATAATTAGTAAATGCACGAAAAATAACAAATGAAGTCAGAAAGGATTGAAAAATGATGATGTCGCTTTGAATCACACAAAAAGTCAGGAGTTCAAATAAGTTTTAAAAATGAAATCCCTTTGTAACAGACGAGTTTCCGGATGAAATCCTGATACTTTGAAAGAGATTGTCCGTTTTGTACACGAAGTGCATCCAGTTTTTTACCGTAACCCTCTCAACTTTCTTGCACATGCTATGTGGATGAAATGATGATATCATGCCAACTTTCAACCTTTTCATGGTTCATTTGAAATGCTTTTCAATTTTAGGGTCTTATAGCTCAAAATAATTAGTAAATGCATGAAAAATAACAAATGAAGTCAGAAAGGATTGAAAAATGATGATGTGGCTTTGAATGGTGCATTTTGAACACACAAAAAGTCAGGAGTTCAAATAAGTTTTAAAAAATGAAATCCCTTTGTAACAGATGAGTTTCTGGATGAAATGCTGATACTTTGAAAGAGATTGTCCGTTTTGTACACGAAGTGCATCCAGTTTTTGCCGTAACCCTCTCAACTTCCTTGCACATGATATGTGGATGAAATGATGATATCACGCCAACTTTCAACCTTTTCAGAGTTCATTTGAAATGCTTTTCAATTTTAGGGTCTTATAGCTCAAAATAATTAGTAAATGCATGAAAAACAACAAATGAAGTCAGAAAGGATTGAAAAATGATGATGTGGCTTTGAATAGTGCATTTTGAACACACAAAAAGTCAGGAGTTCAAATAAGTTTAAAAAATGAAATCCTTTGTAACAGACGAGTTTCCGTATGAAATCCTGATACTTTGAAAGAGATTGTCCGTTTTGTACATGAAGTGCATCCAGTTTTTGCCGTAACCCTCTCAACTTTCTTGCACATGCTATGTGGATGAAATGATGATATCATGCCAACTTTCAACCTTTTCAGGGTTCATTTGAAATGCTTTTCAATTTTAGGGTCTTATAGCTCAAAATAATTAGTAAATGCATGAAAAATAACAAATGAAGTCAGAAAGGATTGAAAAATGATGATGTGGCTTTGAATGGTGCATTTTGAACACACAAAAAGTCAGGAGTTCAAATAAGTTTAAAAAAATGAAATCCCTTTGTAACAGACGAGTTTCCGGATGAAATCCTGATACTTTGAAAGAGATTGCCCGTTTTGTACACGAAGTGCATCCAGTTTTTGCCGTAACCCTCTCAACTTTCTTGCACATGCTATGTGGATGAAATGATGATATCATGCCAACTTTCAACCTTTTCAGAGTTCATTTGAAATGCTTTTCAATTTTAGGGTCTTATAGCTCAAAATAATTAGTAAATGCACGAAAAATAACAAATGAAGTCAGAAAGGATTGAAAAATGATGATGTCGCTTTGAATGGTGCATTTTGAACACACAAAAAGTCAGGAGTTCAAATAAGTTTTAAAAATGAAATCCCTTTGTAACAGACGAGTTTCCGGATGAAATCCTGATACTTTGAAAGAGATTGTCCGTTTTGTACACGAAGTGCATCCAGTTTTTTACCGTAACCCTCTCAACTTTCTTGCACATGCTATGTGGATGAAATGATGATATCATGCCAACTTTCAACCTTTTCAGGGTTCATTTGAAATGCTTTTCAATTTTAGGGTCTTATAGCTCAAAATAATTAGTAAATGCATGAAAAATAACAAATGAAGTCAGAAAGGATTGAAAAATGATGATGTGGCTTTGAATGGTGCATTTTGAACACACAAAAAGTCAGGAGTTCAAATAAGTTTTAAAAAATGAAATCCCTTTGTAACAGACGAGTTTCTGGATAAAATGCTGATACTTTGAAAGAGATTGTACGTTTTGTACACGAAGTGCATCCAGTTTTTGCCGTAACCCTCTCAACTTTCTTGCACATGATATGTGGATGAAATGATGATATCATGCCAACTTTCAACCTTTTCAGAGTTCGTTTGAAATGCTTTTCAATTTTAGGGTCTTATAGCTCAAAATAATTAGTAAATGCATGAACAATAACAAATGAAGTCAGAAAGGATTGAAAAATGATGATGTGGCTTTGAATAGTGCATTTTGAACACACAAAAAGTCAGGAGTTCAAATAAGTTTAAAAATGAAATCCTTTGTAACAGACGAGTTTCCGTATGAAATCCTGATACTTTGAAAGAGATTGTCCGTTTTGTACATGAAGTGCATCCAGTTTTTACCGTAACCCTCTCAACTTTCTTGCACATGCTATGTGGATGAAATGATGATATCATGCCAACTTTCAACCTTTTCAGGGTTCATTTGAAATGCTTTTCAATTTTAGGGTCTTATAGCTCAAAATAATTAGTAAATGCATGAAAAATAACAAATGAAGTCAGAAAGGATTGAAAAATGATGATGTGGCTTTGAATGGTGCATTTTGAACACACAAAAAGTCAGGAGTTCAAATAAGTTTTAAAAAATGAAA
Organism: Aegilops tauschii subsp. strangulata; assembly: GCF_002575655.3. Taxonomy (NCBI): domain Eukaryota; kingdom Viridiplantae; phylum Streptophyta; class Magnoliopsida; order Poales; family Poaceae; genus Aegilops; species Aegilops tauschii. Next base: position 41,355 of record NW_027332784.1, read on the forward strand.
TCCCTTTGTAACAGACGAGTTTCTGGATGAAATGCTGATACTTTGAAAGAGATTGTACGTTTTGTACACGAAGTGCATCCAGTTTTTGCCGTAACCCTCTCAACTTTCTTGCACATGATATGTGGATGAAATGATGATATCATGCCAACTTTCAACCTTTTCAGAGTTCGTTTGAAATGCTTTTCAATTTTAGGGTCTTATAGCTCAAAATAATTAGTAAATGCATGAAAAATAACAAATGAAGTCAGAAAGGATTGAAAAATGATGATGTGGCTTTGAATAGTGCATTTTGAACACACAAAAAGTCAGGAGTTCAAATAAGTTTAAAAATGAAATCCTTTGTAACAGACGAGTTTCCGTATGAAATCCTGATACTTTGAAAGAGATTGTCCGTTTTGTACATGAAGTGCATCCAGTTTTTGCCTTAACCCTCTCAACTTTCTTGCACATGCTATGTGGATGAAATGATGATATCATGCCAACTTTCAACCTTTTCAGGGTTCATTTGAAATGCTTTTCAATTTTAGGGTCTTATAGCTCAAAATAGTTAGTAAATGCATGAAAAATAACAAATGAAGTCAGAAAGGATTGAAAATGATGATGTGGCTTTTAATGGTGCATTTTGAACACACAAAAAGTCAGGAGTTCAAATAAGTTTAAAAAAATGAAATCCCTTTGTAACAGACGAGTTTCCGGATGAAATCCTGATACTTTGAAAGAGATTGTCCGTTTTGTACACGAAGTGCATCCAGTTTTTGCCGTAACCCTCTCAACTTTCTTGCACATGCTATGTGGATGAAATGATGATATCATGCCAACTTTCAACCTTTTCAGAGTTCATTTGAAATGCTTTTCAATTTTAGGGTCTTATAGCTCAAAATAATTAGTAAATGCATGAAAAATAACAAATGAAGTCTGAAAGGATTGAAAAATGATGATGTGGCTTTGAATGGTGCATTTTGAACACACAAAAAGTCAGGAGTTCAAATAAGTTTAAAAAATGAAATCCTTTGTAACAGACGAGTTTCCGTATGAAATCCTGATACTTTGAAAGAGATTGTCCGTTTTGTACATGAAGTGCATCCAGTTTTTGCCGTAACCCTCTCAACTTTCTTGCACATGCTATGTGGATGAAATGATGATATCATGCCAACTTTCAACCTTTTCAGGGTTCATTTGAAATGCTTTTCAATTTTAGGGTCTTATAGCTCAAAATAATTAGTAAATGCATGAAAAATAACAAATGAAGTCAGAAAGGATTGAAAAATGATGATGTGGCTTTGAATGGTGCATTTTGAACACACAAAAAGTCAGGAGTTCAAATAAGTTTTAAAAAATGAAATCCCTTTGTAACAGACGAGTTTCCGGATGAAATCCTGATACTTTGAAAGAGATTGTCCGTTTTGTACACGAAGTGCATCCAGTTTTTTACCGTAACCCTCTCAACTTTCTTGCACATGCTATGTGGATGAAATGATGATATCATGCCAACTTTCAACCTTTTCAGGGTTCATTTGAAATGCTTTTCAATTTTAGGGTCTTATAGCTCAAAATAATTAGTAAATGCATGAAAAATAACAAATGAAGTCAGAAAGGATTGAAAAATGATGATGTGGCTTTGAATGGTGCATTTTGAACACACAAAAAGTCAGGAGTTCAAATAAGTTTTAAAAAATGAAATCCCTTTGTAACAGACGAGTTTCTGGATGAAATGCTGATACTTTGAAAGAGATTGTACGTTTTGTACACGAAGTGCATCCAGTTTTTGCCGTAACCCTCTCAACTTTCTTGCACATGATATGTGGATGAAATGATGATATCATGCCAACTTTCAACCTTTTCAGAGTTCGTTTGAAATGCTTTTCAATTTTAGGGTCTTATAGCTCAAAATAATTAGTAAATGCATGAAAAATAACAAATGAAGTCAGAAAGGATTGAAAAATGATGATGTGGCTTTGAATAGTGCATTTTGAACACACAAAAAGTCAGGAGTTCAAATAAGTTTAAAAATGAAATCCTTTGTAACAGACGAGTTTCCGTATGAAATCCTGATACTTTGAAAGAGATTGTCCGTTTTGTACATGAAGTGCATCCAGTTTTTACCGTAACCCTCTCAACTTTCTTGCACATGCTATGTGGATGAAATGATGATATCATGCCAACTTTCAACCTTTTCAGGGTTCATTTGAAATGCTTTTCAATTTTAGGGTCTTATAGCTCAAAATAATTAGTAAATGCATGAAAAATAACAAATGAAGTCAGAAAGGATTGAAAAATGATGATGTGGCTTTGAATGGTGCATTTTGAACACACAAAAAGTCAGGAGTTCAAATAAGTTTTAAAAAATGAAATCCCTTTGTAACAGACGAGTTTCTGGATGAAATGCTGATACTTTGAAAGAGATTGTACGTTTTGTACACGAAGTGCATCCAGTTTTTGCCGTAACCCTCTCAACTTTCTTGCACATGATATGTGGATGAAATGATGATATCATGCCAACTTTCAACCTTTTCAGAGTTCGTTTGAAATGCTTTTCAATTTTAGGGTCTTATAGCTCAAAATAATTAGTAAATGCATGAAAAATAACAAATGAAGTCAGAAAGGATTGAAAAATGATGATGTGGCTTTGAATAGTGCATTTTGAACACACAAAAAGTCAGGAGTTCAAATAAGTTTAAAAATGAAATCCTTTGTAACAGACGAGTTTCCGTATGAAATCCTGATACTTTGAAAGAGATTGTCCGTTTTGTACATGAAGTGCATCCAGTTTTTGCCTTAACCCTCTCAACTTTCTTGCACATGCTATGTGGATGAAATGATGATATCATGCCAACTTTCAACCTTTTCAGGGTTCATTTGAAATGCTTTTCAATTTTAGGGTCTTATAGCTCAAAATAGTTAGTAAATGCATGAAAAATAATAAATGAAGTCAGAAAGGATTGAAAATGATGATGTGGCTTTTAATGGTGCATTTTGAACACACAAAAAGTCAGGAGTTCAAATAAGTTTAAAAAAATGAAATCCCTTTGTAACAGACGAGTTTCCGGATGAAATCCTGATACTTTGAAAGAGATTGTCCGTTTTGTACACGAAGTGCATCCAGTTTTTGCCGTAACCCTCTCAACTTTCTTGCACATGCTATGTGGATGAAATGATGATATCATGCCAACTTTCAACCTTTTCAGAGTTCATTTGAAATGCTTTTCAATTTTAGGGTCTTATAGCTCAAAATAATTAGTAAATGCATGAAAAATAACAAATGAAGTCAGAAAGGATTGAAAAATGATGATGTGGCTTTGAATGGTGCATTTTGAACACACAAAAAGTCAGGAGTTCAAATAAGTTTAAAAAATGAAATCCTTTGTAACAGACGAGTTTCCGTATGAAATCCTGATACTTTGAAAGAGATTGTCCGTTTTGTACATGAAGTGCATCCAGTTTTTGCCGTAACCCTCTCAACTTTCTTGCACATGCTATGTGGATGAAATGATGATATCATGCCAACTTTCAACCTTTTCAGGGTTCATTTGAAATGCTTTTCAATTTTAGGGTCTTATAGCTCAAAATAATTAGTAAATGCATGAAAAATAACAAATGAAGTCAGAAAGGATTGAAAAATGATGATGTGGCTTTGAATGGTGCATTTTGAACACACAAAAAGTCAGGAGTTCAAATAAGTTTTAAAAAATGAAATCCCTTTGTAACAGACGAGTTTCCGGATGAAATCCTGATACTTTGAAAGAGATTGTCCGTTTTGTACACGAAGTGCATCCAGTTTTTGCCGTAACCCTCTCAACTTTGTTGCACATGCTATGTGGATGAAATGATGATATCATGCCAACTTTCAACCTTTTCAGAGTTCATTTGAAATGCTTTTCAATTTTAGGGTCTTATAGCTCAAAATAATTAGTAAATGCACGAAAAATAACAAATGAAGTCAGAAAGGATTGAAAAATGATGATGTCGCTTTGAATGGTGCATTTTGAACACACAAAAAGTCAGGAGTTCAAATAAGTTTTAAAAATGAAATCCCTTTGTAACAGACGAGTTTCCGGATGAAATCCTGATACTTTGAAAGAGATTGTCCGTTTTGTACACGAAGTGCATCCAGTTTTTTACCGTAACCCTCTCAACTTTCTTGCACATGCTATGTGGATGAAATGATGATATCATGCCAACTTTCAACCTTTTCAGGGTTCATTTGAAATGCTTTTCAATTTTAGGGTCTTATAGCTCAAAATAATTAGTAAATGCATGAAAAATAACAAATGAAGTCAGAAAGGATTGAAAAATGATGATGTGGCTTTGAATGGTGCATTTTGAACACACAAAAAGTCAGGAGTTCAAATAAGTTTTAAAAAATGAAATCCCTTTGTAACAGACGAGTTTCTGGATGAAATGCTGATACTTTGAAAGAGATTGTCCGTTTTGTACACGAAGTGCACACAGTTTTTGCCGTAACCCTCTCAACTTTCTTGCACATGATATGTGGATGAAATGATGATATCATGCCAACTTTCAACCTTTTCAGAGTTCGTTTGAAATGCTTTTCAATTTTAGGGTCTTATAGCTCAAAATAATTAGTAAATGCATGAAAAATAACAAATGAAGTCAGAAAGGATTGAAAAATGATGATGTGGCTTTGAATAGTGCATTTTGAACACACAAAAGTCAGGAGTTCAAATAAGTTTAAAAATTAAATCCTTTGTAACAGACGAGTTTCCGTATGAAATCCTGATACTTTGAAAGAGATTGTCCGTTTTGTACATGAAGTGCATCCAGTTTTTGCCTTAACCCTCTCAACTTTCTTGCACATGCTATGTGGATGAAATGATGATATCATGCCAACTTTCAACCTTTTCAGGGTTCATTTGAAATGCTTTTCAATTTTAGGGTCTTATAGCTCAAAATAGTTAGTAAATGCATGAAAAATAACAAATGAAGTCAGAAAGGATTGAAAATGATGATGTGGCTTTTAATGGTGCATTTTGAACACACAAAAAGTCAGGAGTTCAAATAAGTTTAAAAAAATGAAATCCCTTTGTAACAGACGAGTTTCCGGATGAAATCCTGATACTTTGAAAGAGATTGTCCGTTTTGTACACGAAGTGCATCCAGTTTTTGCCGTAACCCTCTCAACTTTCTTGCACATGCTATGTGGATGAAATGATGATATCATGCCAACTTTCAACCTTTTCAGAGTTCATTTGAAATGCTTTTCAATTTTAGGGTCTTATAGCTCAAAATAATTAGTAAATGCATGAAAAATAACAAATGAAGTCAGAAAGGATTGAAAAATGATGATGTGGCTTTGAATGGTGCATTTTGAACACACAAAAAGTCAGGAGTTCAAATAAGTTTAAAAAATGAAATCCTTTGTAACAGACGAGTTTCCGTATGAAATCCTGATACTTTGAAAGAGATTGTCCGTTTTGTACATGAAGTGCATCCAGTTTTTGCCGTAACCCTCTCAACTTTCTTGCACATGCTATGTGGATGAAATGATGATATCATGCCAACTTTCAACCTTTTCAGGGTTCATTTGAAATGCTTTTCAATTTTAGGGTCTTATAGCTCAAAATAATTAGTAAATGCATGAAAAATAACAAATGAAGTCAGAAAGGATTGAAAAATGATGATGTGGCTTTGAATGGTGCATTTTGAACACACAAAAAGTCAGGAGTTCAAATAAGTTAAAAAAATGAAATCCCTTTGTAACAGACGAGTTTCCGGATGAAATCCTGATACTTTGAAAGAGATTGTCCGTTTTGTACACGAAGTGCATCCAGTTTTTGCCGTAACCCTCTCAACTTTCTTGCACATGCTATGTGGATGAAATGATGATATCATGCCAACTTTCAACCTTTTCAGAGTTCATTTGAAATGCTTTTCAATTTCAGGGTCTTATAGCTCAAAATAATTAGTAAATGCACGAAAAATAACAAATGAAGTCAGAAAGGATTGAAAAATGATGATGTCGCTTTGAATAGTGCATTTTGAACACACAAAAAGTCAGGAGTTCAAATAAGTTTAAAAAATGAAATCCCTTTGTAACAGACGAGTTTCCGTATGAAATCCTGAAACTTTGAAACAGATTGTCCGTTTTGTACACGAAGTGCATCCAGTTTTTGCCGTAACCCTCTCAACTTTCTTGCACATGCTATGTGGATGAAATGATGATATCATGCCAACTTTCAACCTTTTAAGAGTTCATTTGAAATGTTTTTCAATTTTAGGGTCTTATAGCTCAAAATAATTAGTAAATGCATGAAAAATAACAAATGAAGTCAGAAAGGATTGAAAAATGATGATGTGGCTTTGAATGGTACATTTTGAACACACAAAAAGTCAGGAGTTCAAATAAGTTTTAAAAAATGAAATCCCTTTGTAACAGACGAGTTTCCGGATGAAATCCTGATACTTTGAAAGAGATTGTCCGTTTTGTACACGAAGTGCATCCAGTTTTTGCCGTAACCCTCTCAACTTTCTTGCACATGCTATGTGGATGAAATGATGATATCATGCCAACTTTCAACCTTTTCAGAGTTCATTTGAAATGCTTTTCAATTTTAGGGTCTTATAGCTCAAAATAATTAGTAAATGCATGAAAAATAACAAATGAAGTCAGAAAGGATTGAAAAATGATGATGTGGCTTTGAATGGTGCATTTTGAACACACAAAAAGTCAGGAGTTCAAATAAGTTTTAAAAAATGAAATCCCTTTGTAACAGACGAGTTTCTGGATGAAATGCTGATACTTTGAAAGAGATTGTCCGTTTTGTACACGAAGTGCATCCAGTTTTTGCCGTAACCCTCTCAACTTTCTTGCACATGATATGTGGATGAAATGATGATATCATGCCAACTTTCAACCTTTTCAGAGTTCGTTTGAAATGCTTTTCAATTTTAGGGTCTTATAGCTCAAAATAATTAGTAAATGCATGAAAAATAACAAATGAAGTCAGAAAGGATTGAAAAATGATGATGTGGCTTTGAATAGTGCATTTTGAACACACAAAAGTCAGGAGTTCAAATAAGTTTAAAAATTAAATCCTTTGTAACAGACGAGTTTCCGTATGAAATCCTGATACTTTGAAAGAGATTGTCCGTTTTGTACATGAAGTGCATCCAGTTTTTGCCTTAACCCTCTCAACTTTCTTGCACATGCTATGTGGATGAAATGATGATATCATGCCAACTTTCAACCTTTTCAGGGTTCATTTGAAATGCTTTTCAATTTTAGGGTCTTATAGCTCAAAATAGTTAGTAAATGCATGAAAAATAACAAATGAAGTCAGAAAGGATTGAAAATGATGATGTGGCTTTTAATGGTGCATTTTGAACACACAAAAAGTCAGGAGTTCAAATAAGTTTAAAAAAATGAAATCCCTTTGTAACAGACGAGTTTCCGGATGAAATCCTGATACTTTGAAAGAGATTGTCCGTTTTGTACACGAAGTGCATCCAGTTTTTGCCGTAACCCTCTCAACTTTCTTGCACATGCTATGTGGATGAAATGATGATATCATGCCAACTTTCAACCTTTTCAGAGTTCATTTGAAATGCTTTTCAATTTTAGGGTCTTATAGCTCAAAATAATTAGTAAATGCATGAAAAATAACAAATGAAGTCAGAAAGGATTGAAAAATGATGATGTGGCTTTGAATGGTGCATTTTGAACACACAAAAAGTCAGGAGTTCAAATAAGTTTAAAAAATGAAATCCTTTGTAACAGACGAGTTTCCGTATGAAATCCTGATACTTTGAAAGAGATTGTCCGTTTTGTACATGAAGTGCATCCAGTTTTTGCCGTAACCCTCTCAACTTTCTTGCACATGCTATGTGGATGAAATGATGATATCATGCCAACTTTCAACCTTTTCAGGGTTCATTTGAAATGCTTTTCAATTTTAGGGTCTTATAGCTCAAAATAATTAGTAAATGCATGAAAAATAACAAATGAAGTCAGAAAGGATTGAAAAATGATGATGTGGCTTTGAATGGTGCATTTTGAACACACAAAAAGTCAGGAGTTCAAATAAGTTAAAAAAATGAAATCCCTTTGTAACAGACGAGTTTCCGGATGAAATCCTGATACTTTGAAAGAGATTGTCCGTTTTGTACACGAAGTGCATCCAGTTTTTGCCGTAACCCTCTCAACTTTCTTGCACATGCTATGTGGATGAAATGATGATATCATGCCAACTTTCAACCTTTTCAGAGTTCATTTGAAATGCTTTTCAATTTCAGGGTCTTATAGCTCAAAATAATTAGTAAATGCACGAAAAATAACAAATGAAGTCAGAAAGGATTGAAAAATGATGATGTCGCTTTGAATAGTGCATTTTGAACACACAAAAAGTCAGGAGTTCAAATAAGTTTAAAAAATGAAATCCCTTTGTAACAGACGAGTTTCCGTATGAAATCCTGAAACTTTGAAACAGATTGTCCGTTTTGTACACGAAGTGCATCCAGTTTTTGCCGTAACCCTCTCAACTTTCTTGCACATGCTATGTGGATGAAATGATGATATCATGCCAACTTTCAACCTTTTAAGAGTTCATTTGAAATGTTTTTCAATTTTAGGGTCTTATAGCTCAAAATAATTAGTAAATGCATGAAAAATAACAAATGAAGTCAGAAAGGATTGAAAAATGATGATGTGGCTTTGAATGGTACATTTTGAACACACAAAAAGTCAGGAGTTCAAATAAGTTTTAAAAAATGAAATCCCTTTGTAACAGACGAGTTTCCGGATGAAATCCTGATACTTTGAAAGAGATTGTCCGTTTTGTACACGAAGTGCATCCAGTTTTTGCCGTAACCCTCTCAACTTTCTTGCACATGCTATGTGGATGAAATGATGATATCATGCCAACTTTCAACCTTTTCAGAGTTCATTTGAAATGCTTTTCAATTTTAGGGTCTTATAGCTCAAAATAATTAGTAAATGCATGAAAAATAACAAATGAAGTCAGAAAGGATTGAAAAATGATGATGTGGCTTTGAATGGTGCATTTTGAACACACAAAAAGTCAGGAGTTCAAATAAGTTTTAAAAAATGAAATCCCTTTGTAACAGACGAGTTTCTGGATGAAATGCTGATACTTTGAAAGAGATTGTCCGTTTTGTACACGAAGTGCATCCAGTTTTTGCCGTAACCCTCTCAACTTTCTTGCACATGATATGTGGATGAAATGATGATATCATGCCAACTTTCAACCTTTTCAGAGTTCGTTTGAAATGCTTTTCAATTTTAGGGTCTTATAGCTCAAAATAATTAGTAAATGCATGAAAAATAACAAATGAAGTCAGAAAGGATTGAAAATGATGATGTGGCTTTGAATGGTGCATTTTGAACACACAAAAAGTCAGGAGTTCAAATAAGTTTAAAAAAATGAAATCCCTTTGTAACAGACGAGTTTCCGGATGAAATCCTGATACTTTGAAAGAGATTGTCCGTTTTGTACACGAAGTGCATCCAGTTTTTGCCGTAACCCTCTCAACTTTCTTGCACATGCTATGTGGATGAAATGATGATATCATGCCAACTTTCAACCTTTTCAGAGTTCATTTGAAATGCTTTTCAATTTTAGGGTCTTATAGCTCAAAATAATTAGTAAATGCATGAAAAATAACAAATGAAGTCAGAAAGGATTGAAAAATGATGATGTGGCTTTGAATGGTGCATTTTGAACACACAAAAAGTCAGGAGTTCAAATAAGTTTAAAAAATGAAAGCCTTTGTAAGAGACGAGTTTCCGTATGAAATCCTGATACTTTGAAAGAGATTGTCCGTTTTGTACATGAAGTGCATCCAGTTTTTGCCGTAACCCTCTCAACTTTCTTGCACATGCTATGTGGATGAAATGATGATATCATGCCAACTTTCAACCTTTTCAGGGTTCATTTGAAATGCTTTTCAATTTTAGGGTCTTATAGCTCAAAATAGTTAGTAAATGCATGAAAAATAACAAATGAAGTCAGAAAGGATTGAAAAATGATGATGTGGCTTTGAATGGTGCATTTTGAACACACAAAAAGTCAGGAGTTCAAATAAGTTTTAAAAAATGAAATCCCTTTGTAACAGACGAGTTTCCGGATGAAATCCTGATACTTTGAAAAAGATTGTCCGTTTTGTACACGAAGTGCATCCAGTTTTTGCCGTAACCCTCTCAACTTTCTTGCACATGCTATGTGGATGAAATGATGATATTATGCCAACTTTCAACCTTTTCAGAGTTCATTTGAAATGCTTTTCAATTTTAGGGTCTTATAGCTCAAAATAATTAGTAAATGCATGAAAAATAACAAATGAAGTCAGAAAGGATTGAAAAATGATGATGTGGCTTTGAATGGTGCATTTTGAACACACAAAAAGTCAGGAGTTCAAATAAGTTTAAAAAATGAAATCCTTTGTAACAGACGAGTTTCCGTATGAAATCCTGATACTTTGAAAGAGATTGTCTGTTTTGTACATGAAGTGCATCCAGTTTTTGCCGTAACCCTCTCAACTTTCTTGCACATGCTATGTGGATGAAATGATGATATCATGCCAACTTTCAACCTTTTCAGGGTTCATTTGAAATGCTTTTCAATTTTAGGGTCTTAGAGCTCAAAATAGTTAGTAAATGCATGAAAAATAACAAATGAAGTCAGAAAGGGTTGAAAAATGATGATGTGGCTTTGAATGGTGCATTTTGAACACACAAAAAGTCAGGAGTTCAAATAAGTTTAAAAAAATGAAATCCCTTTGTAACAGACGAGTTTCCGGATGAAATCCTGATACTTTGAAAGAGATTGTCCGTTTTGTACACGAAGTGCATCCAGTTTTTGCCGTAACCCTCTCAACTTTCTTGCACATGCTATGTGGATGAAATGATGATATTATGCCAACTTTCAACCTTTTCAGAGTTCATTTGAAATGCTTTTCAATTTTAGGGTCTTATAGCTCAAAATAATTAGTAAATGCATGAAAAATAACAAATGAAGTCAGAAAGGATTGAAAAATGATGATGTGGCTTTGAATGGTGCATTTTGAACACACAAAAAGTCAGGAGTTCAAATAAGTTTAAAAAATGAAATCATTTGTAACAGACGAGTTTCCGTATGAAATCCTGATACTTTGAAAGAGATTGTCTGTTTTGTACATGAAGTGCATCCAGTTTTTGCCGTAACCCTCTCAACTTTCTTGCACATGCTATGTGGATGAAATGATGATATCATGCCAACTTTCAACCTTTTCAGGGTTCATTTGAAATGCTTTTCAATTTTAGGGTCTTATAGCTCAAAATAGTTAGTAAATGCATGAAAAATAACAAATGAAGTCAGAAAGGATTGAAAAATGATGATGTGGCTTTGAATGGTGCATTTTGAACACACAAAAAGTCAGGAGTTCAAATAAGTTTTAAAAAATGAAATCCCTTTGTAACAGACGAGTTTCCGGATGAAATCCTGATACTTTGAAAAAGATTGTCCGTTTTGTACACGAAGTGCATCCAGTTTTTGCCGTAACCCTCTCAACTTTCTTGCACATGCTATGTGGATGAAATGATGATATTATGCCAACTTTCAACCTTTTCAGAGTTCATTTGAAATGCTTTTCAATTTTAGGGTCTTATAGCTCAAAATAATTAGTAAATGCATGAAAAATAACAAATGAAGTCAGAAAGGATTGAAAAATGATGATGTGGCTTTGAATGGTGCATTTTGAACACACAAAAAGTCAGGAGTTCAAATAAGTTTAAAAAATGAAATCCTTTGTAACAGACGAGTTTCCGTATGAAATCCTGATACTTTGAAAGAGATTGTCTGTTTTGTACATGAAGTGCATCCAGTTTTTGCCGTAACCCTCTCAACTTTCTTGCACATGCTATGTGGATGAAATGATGATATCATGCCAACTTTCAACCTTTTCAGGGTTCATTTGAAATGCTTTTCAATTTTAGGGTCTTAGAGCTCAAAATAGTTAGTAAATGCATGAAAAATAACAAATGAAGTCAGAAAGGGTTGAAAAATGATGATGTGGCTTTGAATGGTGCATTTTGAACACACAAAAAGTCAGGAGTTCAAATAAGTTTAAAAAAATGAAATCCCTTTGTAACAGACGAGTTTCCGGATGAAATCCTGATACTTTGAAAGAGATTGTCCGTTTTGTACACGAAGTGCATCCAGTTTTTGCCGTAACCCTCTCAACTTTCTTGCACATGCTATGTGGATGAAATGATGATATTATGCCAACTTTCAACCTTTTCAGAGTTCATTTGAAATGCTTTTCAATTTTAGGGTCTTATAGCTCAAAATAATTAGTAAATGCATGAAAAATAACAAATGAAGTCAGAAAGGATTGAAAAATGATGATGTGGCTTTGAATGGTGCATTTTGAACACACAAAAAGTCAGGAGTTCAAATAAGTTTAAAAAATGAAATCATTTGTAACAGACGAGTTTCCGTATGAAATCCTGATACTTTGAAAGAGATTGTCTGTTTTGTACATGAAGTGCATCCAGTTTTTGCCGTAACCCTCTCAACTTTCTTGCACATGCTATGTGGATGAAATGATGATATCATGCCAACTTTCAACCTTTTCAGGGTTCATTTGAAATGCTTTTCAATTTTAGGGTCTTATAGCTCAAAATAGTTAGTAAATGCATGAAAAATAACAAATGAAGTCAGAAAGGATTGAAAAATGATGATGTGGCTTTGAATGGTGCATTTTGAACACACAAAAAGTCAGGAGTTCAAATAAGTTTTAAAAAATGAAATCCCTTTGTAACAGACGAGTTTCCGGATGAAATCCTGATACTTTGAAAGAGATTGTCCGTTTTGTACACGAAGTGCATCCAGTTTTTGCCGTAACCGTCTCAACTTTCTTGCACATGCTATGTGGATGAAATGATGATATCATGCCAACTTTCAACCTTTTCAGAGTTCATTTGAAATGCTTTTCAATTTAGGGTCTTATAGCTCAAAATAATTAGTAAATGCATGAAAAATAACAAATGAAGTCAGAAAGGATTGAAAAATGATGATGTGGCTTTGAATGGTGCATTTTGAACACACAAAAAGTCAGGAGTTCAAATAAGTTTAAAAAATGAAATCCTTTGTAACAGACGAGTTTCCGTATGAAATCCTGATACTTTGAAAGAGATTGTCCGTTTTGTACATGAAGTGCATCCAGTTTTTGCCGTAACCCTCTCAACTCTATTGCACATGCTATGTGGATGAAATGATGATATCATGCCAACTTTCAACCTTTTCAGGGTTCATTTGAAATGCTTTTCAATTTTAGGGTCTTATAGCTGAAAATAATTAGTAAATGCATGAAAAATAACAAATGAAGTCAGAAAGGGTTGAAAAATGATGATGTGGCTTTGAATGGTGCATTTTGAACACACAAAAAGTCAGGAGTTCAAATAAGTTTAAAAAAATGAAATCCCTTTGTAACAGACGAGTTTCCGGATGAAATCCTGATACTTTGAAAGATATTGTCCGTTTTGTACACGAAGTGCATCCAGTTTTTGCCGTAACCCTCTCAACTTTCTTGCACATGATATGTGGATGAAATGATGATATCATGCCAACTTTCAACCTTTTCAGAGTTCATTTGAAATGCTTTTCAATTTTAGCGTCTTATAGCTCAAAATAATTAGTAAATGCATGAAAAATAACAAATGAAGTCAGAAAGGATTGAAAAATGATGATGTGGCTTTGAATGGTGCATTTTGAACACACAAAAAGTCAGGAGTTCAAATAAGTTTAAAAAATGAAAGCCTTTGTAAGAGACGAGTTTCCGTATGAAATCCTGATACTTTGAAAGAGATTGTCCGTTTTGTACATGAAGTGCATCCAGTTTTTGCCGTAACCCTCTCAACTTTCTTGCACATGCTATGTGGATGAAATGATGATATCATGCCAACTTTCAACCTTTTCAGGGTTCATTTGAAATGCTTTTCAATTTTAGGGTCTTATAGCTCAAAATAATTAGTAAATGCATGAAAAATAACAAATGAAGTCAGAAAGGATTGAAAAATGATGATGTGGCTTTGAATGGTGCATTTTGAACACACAAAAAGTCAGGAGTTCAAATAAGTTTTAAAAAATGAAATCCCTTTGTAACAGACGAGTTTCCGTATGAAATCCTGATACTTTGAAAGAGATTGTCCGTTTTGTACATGAAGTGCATCCAGTTTTTGCCGTAACCCTCTCAACTTTCTTGCACATGCTATGTGGATGAAATGATGATATCATGCCAACTTTCAACCTTTTCAGGGTTCATTTGAAATGCTTTTCAATTTTAGGGTCTTAGAGCTCAAAATAGTTAGTAAATGCATGAAAAATAACAAATGAAGTCAGAAAGGGTTGAAAAATGATGATGTGGCTTTGAATGGTGCATTTTGAACACACAAAAAGTCAGGAGTTCAAATAAGTTTAAAAAAATGAAATCCCTTTGTAACAGACGAGTTTCCGGATGAAATCCTGATACTTTGAAAGAGATTGTCCGTTTTGTACACGAAGTGCATCCAGTTTTTGCCGTAACCCTCTCAACTTTCTTGCACATGCTATGTGGATGAAATGATGATATTATGCCAACTTTCAACCTTTTCAGAGTTCATTTGAAATGCTTTTCAATTTTAGGGTCTTATAGCTCAAAATAATTAGTAAATGCATGAAAAATAACAAATGAAGTCAGAAAGGATTGAAAAATGATGATGTGGCTTTGAATGGTGCATTTTGAACACACAAAAAGTCAGGAGTTCAAATAAGTTTAAAAAATGAAATCATTTGTAACAGACGAGTTTCCGTATGAAATCCTGATACTTTGAAAGAGATTGTCTGTTTTGTACATGAAGTGCATCCAGTTTTTGCCGTAACCCTCTCAACTTTCTTGCACATGCTATGTGGATGAAATGATGATATCATGCCAACTTTCAACCTTTTCAGGGTTCATTTGAAATGCTTTTCAATTTTAGGGTCTTATAGCTCAAAATAGTTAGTAAATGCATGAAAAATAACAAATGAAGTCAGAAAGGATTGAAAAATGATGATGTGGCTTTGAATGGTGCATTTTGAACACACAAAAAGTCAGGAGTTCAAATAAGTTTTAAAAAATGAAATCCCTTTGTAACAGACGAGTTTCCGGATGAAATCCTGATACTTTGAAAGAGATTGTCCGTTTTGTACACGAAGTGCATCCAGTTTTTGCCGTAACCGTCTCAACTTTCTTGCACATGCTATGTGGATGAAATGATGATATCATGCCAACTTTCAACCTTTTCAGAGTTCATTTGAAATGCTTTTCAATTTAGGGTCTTATAGCTCAAAATAATTAGTAAATGCATGAAAAATAACAAATGAAGTCAGAAAGGATTGAAAAATGATGATGTGGCTTTGAATGGTGCATTTTGAACACACAAAAAGTCAGGAGTTCAAATAAGTTTAAAAAATGAAATCCTTTGTAACAGACGAGTTTCCGTATGAAATCCTGATACTTTGAAAGAGATTGTCCGTTTTGTACATGAAGTGCATCCAGTTTTTGCCGTAACCCTCTCAACTCTATTGCACATGCTATGTGGATGAAATGATGATATCATGCCAACTTTCAACCTTTTCAGGGTTCATTTGAAATGCTTTTCAATTTTAGGGTCTTATAGCTGAAAATAATTAGTAAATGCATGAAAAATAACAAATGAAGTCAGAAAGGGTTGAAAAATGATGATGTGGCTTTGAATGGTGCATTTTGAACACACAAAAAGTCAGGAGTTCAAATAAGTTTAAAAAAATGAAATCCCTTTGTAACAGACGAGTTTCCGGATGAAATCCTGATACTTTGAAAGATATTGTCCGTTTTGTACACGAAGTGCATCCAGTTTTTGCCGTAACCCTCTCAACTTTCTTGCACATGATATGTGGATGAAATGATGATATCATGCCAACTTTCAACCTTTTCAGAGTTCATTTGAAATGCTTTTCAATTTTAGCGTCTTATAGCTCAAAATAATTAGTAAATGCATGAAAAATAACAAATGAAGTCAGAAAGGATTGAAAAATGATGATGTGGCTTTGAATGGTGCATTTTGAACACACAAAAAGTCAGGAGTTCAAATAAGTTTAAAAAATGAAAGCCTTTGTAAGAGACGAGTTTCCGTATGAAATCCTGATACTTTGAAAGAGATTGTCCGTTTTGTACATGAAGTGCATCCAGTTTTTGCCGTAACCCTCTCAACTTTCTTGCACATGCTATGTGGATGAAATGATGATATCATGCCAACTTTCAACCTTTTCAGGGTTCATTTGAAATGCTTTTCAATTTTAGGGTCTTATAGCTCAAAATAATTAGTAAATGCATGAAAAATAACAAATGAAGTCAGAAAGGATTGAAAAATGATGATGTGGCTTTGAATGGTGCATTTTGAACACACAAAAAGTCAGGAGTTCAAATAAGTTTTAAAAAATGAAATCCCTTTGTAACAGACGAGTTTCCGGATGAAATTCTGATACTTTGAAAGAGATTGTCCGTTTTGTACACGAAGTGCATCCAGTTTTTGCCGTAACCCTCTCAACTTTCTTGCACATGCTATGTGGATGAAATGATGATATTATGCCAACTTTCAACCTTTTCAGAGTTCATTTGAAATGCTTTTCAATTTTAGGGTCTTATAGCTCAAAATAATTAGTAAATGCATGAAAAATAACAAATGAAGTCAGAAAGGATTGAAAAATGATGATGTGGCTTTGAATGGTGCATTTTGAACACACAAAAAGTCAGGAGTTCAAATAAGTTTAAAAAATGAAATCCTTTGTATCAGACGAGTTTCCGTATGAAATCCTGATACTTTGAAAGAGATTGTCCGTTTTGTACATGAAGTGCATCCAGTTTTTGCCGTAACCCTCTCAACTTTCTTGCACATGCTATGTGGATGAAATGATGATATCATGCCAACTTTCAACCTTTTCAGAGTTCGTTTGAAATGCTTTTCAATTTTAGGGTCTTATAGCTCAAAATAATTAGTAAATGCATGAAAAATAACAAATGAAGTCAGAAAGGATTGAAAAATGATGATGTGGCTTTGAATAGTGCATTTTGAACACACAAAAAGTCAGGAGTTCAAATAAGTTTAAAAATGAAATCCTTTGTAACAGACGAGTTTCCGTATGAAATCCTGATACTTTGAAAGAGATTGTCCGTTTTGTACATGAAGTGCATCCAGTTTTTGCCTTAACCCTCTCAACTTTCTTGCACATGCTATGTGGATGAAATGATGATATCATGCCAACTTTCAACCTTTTCAGGGTTCATTTGAAATGCTTTTCAATTTTAGGGTCTTATAGCTCAAAATAGTTAGTAAATGCATGAAAAATAACAAATGAAGTCAGAAAGGATTGAAAATGATGATGTGGCTTTTAATGGTGCATTTTGAACACACAAAAAGTCAGGAGTTCAAATAAGTTTAAAAAAATGAAATCCCTTTGTAACAGACGAGTTTCCGGATGAAATCCTGATACTTTGAAAGAGATTGTCCGTTTTGTACACGAAGTGCATCCAGTTTTTGCCGTAACCCTCTCAACTTTCTTGCACATGCTATGTGGATGAAATGATGATATCATGCCAACTTTCAACCTTTTCAGAGTTCATTTGAAATGCTTTTCAATTTTAGGGTCTTATAGCTCAAAATAATTAGTAAATGCATGAAAAATAACAAATGAAGTCAGAAAGGATTGAAAAATGATGATGTGGCTTTGAATGGTGCATTTTGAACACACAAAAAGTCAGGAGTTCAAATAAGTTTAAAAAATGAAATCCTTTGTAACAGACGAGTTTCCGTATGAAATCCTGATACTTTGAAAGAGATTGTCCGTTTTGTACATGAAGTGCATCCAGTTTTTGCCGTAACCCTCTCAACTTTCTTGCACATGCTATGTGGATGAAATGATGATATCATGCCAACTTTCAACCTTTTCAGGGTTCATTTGAAATGCTTTTCAATTTTAGGGTCTTATAGCTCAAAATAATTAGTAAATGCATGAAAAATAACAAATGAAGTCAGAAAGGATTGAAAAATGATGATGTGGCTTTGAATGGTGCATTTTGAACACACAAAAAGTCAGGAGTTCAAATAAGTTAAAAAAATGAAATCCCTTTGTAACAGACGAGTTTCCGGATGAAATCCTGATACTTTGAAAGAGATTGTCCGTTTTGTACACGAAGTGCATCCAGTTTTTGCCGTAACCCTCTCAACTTTCTTGCACATGCTATGTGGATGAAATGATGATATCATGCCAACTTTCAACCTTTTCAGAGTTCATTTGAAATGCTTTTCAATTTCAGGGTCTTATAGCTCAAAATAATTAGTAAATGCACGAAAAATAACAAATGAAGTCAGAAAGGATTGAAAAATGATGATGTCGCTTTGAATAGTGCATTTTGAACACACAAAAAGTCAGGAGTTCAAATAAGTTTAAAAAATGAAATCCCTTTGTAACAGACGAGTTTCCGTATGAAATCCTGAAACTTTGAAACAGATTGTCCGTTTTGTACACGAAGTGCATCCAGTTTTTGCCGTAACCCTCTCAACTTTCTTGCATATGCTATGTGGATGAAATGATGATATCATGCCAACTTTCAACCTTTTAAGAGTTCATTTGAAATGTTTTTCAATTTTAGGGTCTTATAGCTCAAAATAATTAGTAAATGCATGAAAAATAACAAATGAAGTCAGAAAGGATTGAAAAATGATGATGTGGCTTTGAATGGTACATTTTGAACACACAAAGAGTCAGGAGTTCAAATAAGTTTTAAAAAATGAAATCCCTTTGTAACAGACGAGTTTCCGGATGAAATCCTGATACTTTGAAAGAGATTGTCCGTTTTGTACACGAAGTGCATCCAGTTTTTGCCGTAACCCTCTCAACTTTCTTGCACATGCTATGTGGATGAAATGATGATATCATGCCAACTTTCAACCTTTTCAGAGTTCATTTGAAATGCTTTTCAATTTTAGGGTCTTATAGCTCAAAATAATTAGTAAATGCATGAAAAATAACAAATGAAGTCAGAAAGGATTGAAAAATGATGATGTGGCTTTGAATAGTGCATTTTGAACACACAAAAAGTCAGGAGTTCAAATAAGTTTAAAAATGAAATCCTTTGTAACAGACGAGTTTCCGTATGAAATCCTGATACTTTGAAAGAGATTGTCCGTTTTGTACATGAAGGGCATCCAGTTTTTGCCTTAACCCTCTCAACTTTCTTGCACATGCTATGTGGATGAAATGATGATATCATGCCAACTTTCAACCTTTTCAGGGTTCATTTGAAATGCTTTTCAATTTTAGGGTCTTATAGCTCAAAATAGTTAGTAAATGCATGAAAAATAACAAATGAAGTCAGAAAGGATTGAAAATGATGATGTGGCTTTGAATGGTGCATTTTGAACACACAAAAAGTCAGGAGTTCAAATAAGTTTAAAAAAATGAAATCCCTTTGTAACAGACGAGTTTCCGGATGAAATCCTGATACTTTGAAAGAGATTGTCCGTTTTGTACACGAAGTGCATCCAGTTTTTGCCGTAACCCTCTCAACTTTCTTGCACATGCTATGTGGATGAAATGATGATATTATGCAAACTTTCAACCTTTTCAGAGTTCATTTGAAATGCTTTTCAATTTTAGGGTCTTATAGCTCAAAATAATTAGTAAATGCATGAAAAATAACAAATGAAGTCAGAAAGGATTGAAAAATGATGATGTGGCTTTGAATGGTGCATTTTGAACACACAAAAAGTCAGGAGTTCAAATAAGTTTAAAAAATGAAATCCTTTGTAACAGACGAGTTTCCGTATGAAATCCTGATACTTTGAAAGAGATTGTCTGTTTTGTACATGAAGTGCATCCAGTTTTTGCCGTAACCCTCTCAACTTTCTTGCACATGCTATGTGGATGAAATGATGATATCATGCCAACTTTCAACCTTTTCAGGGTTCATTTGAAATGCTTTTCAATTTTAGGGTCTTATAGCTCAAAATAGTTAGTAAATGCATGAAAAATAACAAATGAAGTCAGAAAGGATTGAAAAATGATGATGTGGCTTTGAATGGTGCATTTTGAACACACAAAAAGTCAGGAGTTCAAATAAGTTTAAAAAATGAAATCCCTTTGTAACAGACGAGTTTCCGGATGAAATCCTGATACTTTGAAAGAGATTGTCCGTTTTGTACACGAAGTGCATCCAGTTTTTGCCGTAACCCTCTCAACTTTCTTGCACATGCTATGTGGATGAAATGATGATATCATGCCAACTTTCAACCTTTTCAGAGTTCATTTGAAATGCTTTTCAATTTTAGCGTCTTATAGCTCAAAATAATTAGTAAATGCATGAAAAATAACAAATGAAGTCAGAAAGGATTGAAAAATGATGATGTGGCTTTGAATGGTGCATTTTGAACACACAAAAAGTCAGGAGTTCAAATAAGTTTAAAAAATGAAAGCCTTTGTAAGAGACGAGTTTCCGTATGAAATCCTGATACTTTGAAAGAGATTGTCCGTTTTGTACATGAAGTGCATCCAGTTTTTGCCGTAACCCTCTCAACTTTCTTGCACATGCTATGTGGATGAAATGATGATATCATGCCAACTTTCAACCTTTTCAGGGTTCATTTGAAATGCTTTTCAATTTTAGGGTCTTATAGCTCAAAATAATTAGTAAATGCATGAAAAATAACAAATGAAGTCAGAAAGGATTGAAAAATGATGATGTGGCTTTGAATGGTGCATTTTGAACACACAAAAAGTCAGGAGTTCAAATAAGTTTTAAAAAATGAAATCCCTTTGTAACAGACGAGTTTCCGGATGAAATTCTGATACTTTGAAAGAGATTGTCCGTTTTGTACACGAAGTGCATCCAGTTTTTGCCGTAACCCTCTCAACTTTCTTGCACATGCTATGTGGATGAAATGATGATATTATGCCAACTTTCAACCTTTTCAGAGTTCATTTGAAATGCTTTTCAATTTTAGGGTCTTATAGCTCAAAATAATTAGTAAATGCATGAAAAATAACAAATGAAGTCAGAAAGGATTGAAAAATGATGATGTGGCTTTGAATGGTGCATTTTGAACACACAAAAAGTCAGGAGTTCAAATAAGTTTAAAAAATGAAATCCTTTGTATCAGACGAGTTTCCGTATGAAATCCTGATACTTTGAAAGAGATTGTCCGTTTTGTACATGAAGTGCATCCAGTTTTTGCCGTAACCCTCTCAACTTTCTTGCACATGCTATGTGGATGAAATGATGATATCATGCCAACTTTCAACCTTTTCAGAGTTCGTTTGAAATGCTTTTCAATTTTAGGGTCTTATAGCTCAAAATAATTAGTAAATGCATGAAAAATAACAAATGAAGTCAGAAAGGATTGAAAAATGATGATGTGGCTTTGAATAGTGCATTTTGAACACACAAAAAGTCAGGAGTTCAAATAAGTTTAAAAATGAAATCCTTTGTAACAGACGAGTTTCCGTATGAAATCCTGATACTTTGAAAGAGATTGTCCGTTTTGTACATGAAGTGCATCCAGTTTTTGCCTTAACCCTCTCAACTTTCTTGCACATGCTATGTGGATGAAATGATGATATCATGCCAACTTTCAACCTTTTCAGGGTTCATTTGAAATGCTTTTCAATTTTAGGGTCTTATAGCTCAAAATAGTTAGTAAATGCATGAAAAATAACAAATGAAGTCAGAAAGGATTGAAAATGATGATGTGGCTTTTAATGGTGCATTTTGAACACACAAAAAGTCAGGAGTTCAAATAAGTTTAAAAAAATGAAATCCCTTTGTAACAGACGAGTTTCCGGATGAAATCCTGATACTTTGAAAGAGATTGTCCGTTTTGTACACGAAGTGCATCCAGTTTTTGCCGTAACCCTCTCAACTTTCTTGCACATGCTATGTGGATGAAATGATGATATCATGCCAACTTTCAACCTTTTCAGAGTTCATTTGAAATGCTTTTCAATTTTAGGGTCTTATAGCTCAAAATAATTAGTAAATGCATGAAAAATAACAAATGAAGTCAGAAAGGATTGAAAAATGATGATGTGGCTTTGAATGGTGCATTTTGAACACACAAAAAGTCAGGAGTTCAAATAAGTTTAAAAAATGAAATCCTTTGTAACAG
This sequence comes from Aegilops tauschii subsp. strangulata, assembly GCF_002575655.3. Lineage (NCBI taxonomy): Eukaryota > Viridiplantae > Streptophyta > Magnoliopsida > Poales > Poaceae > Aegilops > Aegilops tauschii. The sequence goes on from NW_027332784.1 coordinate 63,529, forward strand.
ACGAGTTTCCGTATGAAATCCTGATACTTTGAAAGAGATTGTCCGTTTTGTACATGAAGTGCATCCAGTTTTTGCCGTAACCCTCTCAACTTTCTTGCACATGCTATGTGGATGAAATGATGATATCATGCCAACTTTCAACCTTTTCAGGGTTCATTTGAAATGCTTTTCAATTTTAGGGTCTCATAGCTCAAAATAATTAGTAAATGCATGAAAAATAACAAATGAAGTCAGAAAGGATTGAAAAATGATGATGTGGCTTTGAATGGTGCATTTTGAACACACAAAAAGTCAGGAGTTCAAATAAGTTAAAAAAATGAAATCCCTTTGTAACAGACGAGTTTCCGGATGAAATCCTGATACTTTGAAAGAGATTGTCCGTTTTGTACACGAAGTGCATCCAGTTTTTGCCGTAACCCTCTCAACTTTCTTGCACATGCTATGTGGATGAAATGATGATATCATGCCAACTTTCAACCTTTTCAGAGTTCATTTGAAATGCTTTTCAATTTCAGGGTCTTATAGCTCAAAATAATTAGTAAATGCACGAAAAATAACAAATGAAGTCAGAAAGGATTGAAAAATGATGATGTCGCTTTGAATAGTGCATTTTGAACACACAAAAAGTCAGGAGTTCAAATAAGTTTAAAAAATGAAATCCCTTTGTAACAGACGAGTTTCCGTATGAAATCCTGAAACTTTGAAACAGATTGTCCGTTTTGTACACGAAGTGCATCCAGTTTTTGCCGTAACCCTCTCAACTTTCTTGCATATGCTAAGTGGATGAAATGATGATATCATGCCAACTTTCAACCTTTTAAGAGTTCATTTGAAATGTTTTTCAATTTTAGGGTCTTATAGCTCAAAATAATTAGTAAATGCATGAAAAATAACAAATGAAGTCAGAAAGGATTGAAAAATGATGATGTGGCTTTGAATGGTACATTTTGAACACACAAAGAGTCAGGAGTTCAAATAAGTTTTAAAAAATGAAATCCCTTTGTAACAGACGAGTTTCCGGATGAAATCCTGATACTTTGAAAGAGATTGTCCGTTTTGTACACGAAGTGCATCCAGTTTTTGCCGTAACCCTCTCAACTTTCTTGCACATGCTATGTGGATGAAATGATGATATCATGCCAACTTTCAACCTTTTCAGAGTTCATTTGAAATGCTTTTCAATTTTAGGGTCTTATAGCTCAAAATAATTAGTAAATGCATGAAAAATAACAAATGAAGTCAGAAAGGATTGAAAAATGATGATGTGGCTTTGAATAGTGCATTTTGAACACACAAAAAGTCAGGAGTTCAAATAAGTTTAAAAATGAAATCCTTTGTAACACACGAGTTTCCGTATGAAATCCTGATACTTTGAAAGAGATTGTCCGTTTTGTACATGAAGTGCATCCAGTTTTTGCCTTAACCCTCTCAACTTTCTTGCACATGCTATGTGGATGAAATGATGATATCATGCCAACTTTCAACCTTTTCAGGGTTCATTTGAAATGCTTTTCAATTTTAGGGTCTTATAGCTCAAAATAGTTAGTAAATGCATGAAAAATAACAAATGAAGTCAGAAAGGATTGAAAATGATGATGTGGCTTTGAATGGTGCATTTTGAACACACAAAAAGTCAGGAGTTCAAATAAGTTTAAAAAAATGAAATCCCTTTGTAACAGACGAGTTTCCGGATGAAATCCTGATACTTTGAAAGAGATTGTCCGTTTTGTACACGAGGTGCATCCAGTTTTTGCCGTAACCCTCTCAACTTTCTTGCACATGCTATGTGGATGAAATGATGATATTATGCCAACTTTCAACCTTTTCAGAGTTCATTTGAAATGCTTTTCAATTTTAGGGTCTTATAGCTCAAAATAATTAGTAAATGCATGAAAAATAACAAATGAAGTCAGAAAGGATTGAAAAATGATGATGTGGCTTTGAATGGTGCATTTTGAACACACAAAAAGTCAGGAGTTCAAATAAGTTTAAAAAATGAAATCCTTTGTAACAGACGAGTTTCCGTATGAAATCCTGATACTTTGAAAGAGATTGTCTGTTTTGTACATGAAGTGCATCCAGTTTTTGCCGTAACCCTCTCAACTTTCTTGCACATGCTATGTGGATGAAATGATGATATCATGCCAACTTTCAACCTTTTCAGGGTTCATTTGAAATGCTTTTCAATTTTAGGGTCTTATAGCTCAAAATAGTTAGTAAATGCATGAAAAATAACAAATGAAGTCAGAAAGGATTGAAAAATGATGATGTGGCTTTGAATGGTGCATTTTGAACACACAAAAAGTCAGGAGTTCAAATAAGTTTAAAAAAATGAAATCCCTTTGTAACAGATGAGTTTCCGGATGAAATCCTGATACTTTGAAAGAGATTGTCCGTTTTGTACACGAAGTGCATCCAGTTTTTGCCGTAACCCTCTCAACTTTCTTGCACATGCTATGTGGATGAAATGATGATATCATGCCAACTTTCAACCTTTTCAGAGTTCATTTGAAATGCTTTTCAATTTTAGGGTCTTATAGCTCAAAATAATTAGTAAATGCATGAAAAATAACAAATGAAGTCAGAAAGGATTGAAAAATGATGATGTGGCTTTGAATGGTGCATTTTGAACACACAAAAAGTCAGGAGTTCAAATAAGTTTAAAAAATGAAAGCCTTTGTAAGAGACGAGTTTCCGTATGAAATCCTGATACTTTGAAAGAGATTGTCCGTTTTGTACATGAAGTGCATCCAGTTTTTGCCGTAACCCTCTCAACTTTCTTGCACATGCTATGTGGATGAAATGATGATATCATGCCAACTTTCAACCTTTTCAGGGTTCATTTGAAATGCTTTTCAATTTTAGGGTCTTATAGCTCAAAATAGTTAGTAAATGCATGAAAAATAACAAATGAAGTCAGAAAGGATTCAAAAATGATGATGTGGCTTTGAATGGTGCATTTTGAACACACAAAAAGTCAGGAGTTCAAATAAGTTTTAAAAAATGAAATCCCTTTGTAACAGACGAGTTTCCGGATGAAATCCTGATACTTTGAAAGAGATTGTCCGTTTTGTACACGAAGTGCATCCAGTTTTTGCCGTAACCCTCTCAACTTTCTTGCACATGCTATGTGGATGAAATGATGATATTATGCCAACTTTCAACCTTTTCAGAGTTCATTTGAAATGCTTTTCAATTTTAGGGTCTTATAGCTCAAAATAATTAGTAAATGCATGAAAAATAACAAATGAAGTCAGAAAGGATTGAAAAATGATGATGTGGCTTTGAATGGTGCATTTTGAACACACAAAAAGTCAGGAGTTCAAATAAGTTTAAAAAATGAAATCCTTTGTAACAGACGAGTTTCCGTATGAAATCCTGATACTTTGAAAGAAATTGTCTGTTTTGTACATGAAGTGCATCCAGTTTTTGCCGTAACCCTCTCAACTTTCTTGCACATGCTATGTGGATGAAATGATGATATCATGCCAACTTTCAACCTTTTCAGGGTTCATTTGAAATGCTTTTCAATTTTAGGGTCTTATAGCTCAAAATAGTTAGTAAATGCATGAAAAATAACAAATGAAGTCAGAAAGGGTTGAAAAATGATGATGTGGCTTTGAATGGTGCATTTTGAACACACAAAAAGTCAGGAGTTCAAATAAGTTTAAAAAAATGAAATCCCTTTGTAACAGACGAGTTTCCGGATGAAATCCTGATACTTTGAAAGAGATTGTCCGTTTTGTACACGAAGTGCATCCAGTTTTTGCCGTAACCCTCTCAACTTTCTTGCACATGCTATGTGGATGAAATGATGATATCATGCCAACTTTCAACCTTTTCAGAGTTCATTTGAAATGCTTTTCAATTTTAGGGTCTTATAGCTCAAAATAATTAGTAAATGCATGAAAAATAACAAATGAAGTCAGAAAGGATTGAAAAATGATGATGTGGCTTTGAATGGTGCATTTTGAACACACAAAAAGTCAGGAGTTCAAATAAGTTTAAAAAATGAAATCCTTTGTAACAGACGAGTTTCCGTATGAAATCCTGATACTTTGAAAGAGATTGTCCGTTTTGTACATGAAGTGCATCCAGTTTTTGCCGTAACCCTCTCAACTTTCTTGCACATGCTATGTGGATGAAATGATGATATCATGCCAACTTTCAACCTTTTCAGGGTTCATTTGAAATGCTTTTCAATTTTAGGGTCTTATAGCTCAAAATAGTTAGTAAGTGCATGAAAAATAACAAATGAAGTCAGAAAGGATTGAAAAATGATGATGTGGCTTTGAATGGTGCATTTTGAACACACAAAAAGTCAGGAGTTCAAATAAGTTTTAAAAAATGAAATCCCTTTGTAACAGACGAGTTTCCGGATGAAATCCTGATACTTTGAAAGAGATTGTCCGTTTTGTACACGAAGTGCATCCAGTTTTTGCCGTAACCCTCTCAACTTTCTTGCACATGCTATGTGGATGAAATGATGATATTATGCCAACTTTCAACCTTTTCAGAGTTCATTTGAAATGCTTTTCAATTTTAGGGTCTTATAGCTCAAAATAATTAGTAAATGCATGAAAAATAACAAATGAAGTCAGAAAGGATTGAAAAATGATGATGTGGCTTTGAATGGTGCATTTTGAACACACAAAAAGTCAGGAGTTCAAATAAGTTTAAAAAATGAAATCCTTTGTATCAGACGAGTTTCCGTATGAAATCCTGATACTTTGAAAGAGATTGTCCGTTTTGTACATGAAGTGCATCCAGTTTTTGCCGTAACCCTCTCAACTTTCTTGCACATGCTATGTGGATGAAATGATGATATCATGCCAACTTTCAACCTTTTCAGAGTTCGTTTGAAATGCTTTTCAATTTTAGGGTCTTATAGCTCAAAATAATTAGTAAATGCATGAAAAATAACAAATGAAGTCAGAAAGGGTTGAAAAATGATGATGTGGCTTTGAATAGTGCATTTTGAACACACAAAAAGTCAGGAGTTCAAATAAGTTTAAAAAAATGAAATCCCTTTGTAACAGACGAGTTTCCGTATGAAATCCTGATACTTTGAAAGAGATTGTCCGTTTTGTACACGAAGTGCATCCAGTTTTTGCCGTAACCCTCTCAACTTTCTTGCACATGCTATGTGGATGAAATGATGATATTATGCCAACTTTCAACCTTTTCAGAGTTCATTTGAAATGCTTTTCAATTTTAGGGTCTTATAGCTCAAAATAATTAGTAAATGCATGAAAAATAACAAATGAAGTCAGAAAGGATTGAAAAATGATGATGTGGCTTTGAATGGTGCATTTTGAACACACAAAAAGTCAGGAGTTCAAATAAGTTTAAAAAATGAAATCCTTTGTAACAGACGAGTTTCCATATGAAATCCTGATACTTTGAAAGAGATTGTCTGTTTTGTACATGAAGTGCATCCAGTTTTTGCCGTAACCCTCTCAACTTTCTTGCACATGCTATGTGGATGAAATGATGATATCATGCCAACTTTCAACCTTTTCAGGGTTCATTTGAAATGCTTTTCAATTTTAGGGTCTTATAGCTCAAAATAGTTAGTAAATGCATGAAAAATAACAAATGAAGTCAGAAAGGATTGAAAAATGATGATGTGGCTTTGAATGGTGCATTTTGAACACACAAAAAGTCAGGAGTTCAAATAAGTTTTAAAAAATGAAATCCCTTTGTAACAGACGAGTTTCCGGATGAAATCCTGATACTTTGAAAGAGATTGTCCGTTTTGTACACGAAGTGCATCCAGTTTTTGCCGTAACCCTCTCAACTTTCTTGCACATACTATGTGGATGAAATGATGATATCATGCCAACTTTCAACCTTTTCAGAGTTCATTTGAAATGCTTTTCAATTTTAGGGTCTTATAGCTCAAAATAATTAGTAAATGCATGAAAAATAACAAATGAAGTCAGAAAGGATTGAAAAATGATGATGTGGCTTTGAATGGTGCATTTTGAACACACAAAAAGTCAGGAGTTCAAATAAGTTTAAAAAATGAAATCCTTTGTAACAGACGAGTTTCCGTATGAAATCCTGATACTTTGAAAGAGATTGTCCGTTTTGTACATGAAGTGCATCCAGTTTTTGCCGTAACCCTCTCAACTCTATTGCACATGCTATGTGGATGAAATGATGATATCATGCCAACTTTCAACCTTTTCAGGGTTCATTTGAAATGCTTTTCAATTTTAGGGTCTTATAGCTGAAAATAATTAGTAAATGCATGAAAAATAACAAATGAAGTCAGAAAGGGTTGAAAAATGATGATGTGGCTTTGAATGGTGCATTTTGAACACACAAAAAGTCAGGAGTTCAAATAAGTTTAAAAAAATGAAATCCCTTTGTAACAGACGAGTTTCCGGATGAAATCCTGATACTTTGAAAGAGATTGTCCGTTTTGTACACGAAGTGCATCCAGTTTTTGCCGTAACCCTCTCAACTTTCTTGCACATGATATGTGGATGAAATGATGATATCATGCCAACTTTCAACCTTTTCAGAGTTCGTTTGAAATGCTTTTCAATTTTAGCGTCTTATAGCTCAAAATAATTAGTAAATGCATGAAAAATAACAAATGAAGTCAGAAAGGATTGAAAAATGATGATGTGGCTTTGAATGGTGCATTTTGAACACACAAAAAGTCAGGAGTTCAAATAAGTTTAAAAAATGAAAGCCTTTGTAAGAGACGAGTTTCCGTATGAAATCCTGATACTTTGAAAGAGATTGTCCGTTTTGTACATGAAGTGCATCCAGCTTTTGCCGTAACCCTCTCAACTTTCTTGCACATGCTATGTGGATGAAATGATGATATCATGCCAACTTTCAACCTTTTCAGGGTTCATTTGAAATGCTTTTCAATTTTAGGGTCTTATAGCTCAAAATAGTTAGTAAATGCATGAAAAATAACAAATGAAGTCAGAAAGGATTGAAAAATGATGATGTGGCTTTGAATGGTGCATTTTGAACACACAAAAAGTCAGGAGTTCAAATAAGTTTTAAAAAATGAAATCCCTTTGTAACAGACGAGTTTCCGGATGAAATTCTGATACTTTGAAAGAGATTGTCCGTTTTGTACACGAAGTGCATCCAGTTTTTGCCGTAACCCTCTCAACTTTCTTGCACATGCTATGTGGATGAAATGATGATATCATGCCAACTTTCAACCTTTTCAGAGTTCATTTGAAATGCTTTTCAATTTTAGCGTCTTATAGCTCAAAATAATTAGTAAATGCATGAAAAATAACAAATGAAGTCAGAAAGGATTGAAAAATGATGATGTGGCTTTGAATGGTGCATTTTGAACACACAAAAAGTCAGGAGTTCAAATAATTTTAAAAAATGAAATCCTTTGTAACAGACGAGTTTCCGTATGAAATCCTGATACTTTGAAAGAGATTGTCCGTTTTGTACATGAAGTGCATCCAGTTTTTGCCGTAACCCTCTCAACTCTATTGCACATGCTATGTGGATGAAATGATGATATCATGCCAACTTTCAACCTTTTCAGGGTTCATTTGAAATGCTTTTCAATTTTAGGGTCTTATAGCTGAAAATAGTTAGTAAATGCATGAAAAATAACAAATGAAGTCAGAAAGGATTGAAAAATGATGATGTGGCTTTGAATGGTGCATTTTGAACACACAAAAAGTCAGGAGTTCAAATAAGTTTAAAAAATGAAATCCCTTTGTAACAGACGAGTTTCCGGATGAAATCCTGATACTTTGAAAGAGATTGTCCGTTTTGTACACGAAGTGCATCCAGTTTTTGCCGTAACCCTCTCAACTTTCTTGCACATGCTATGTGGATGAAATGATGATATTATGCCAACTTTCAACCTTTTCAGAGTTCATTTGAAATGCTTTTCAATTTTAGGGTCTTATAGCTCAAAATAATTAGTAAATGCATGAAAAATAACAAATGAAGTCAGAAAGGATTGAAAAATGATGATGTGGCTTTGAATGGTGCATTTTGAACACACAAAAAGTCAGGAGTTCAAATAAGTTTAAAAAATGAAATCCTTTGTAACAGACGAGTTTCCGTATGAAATCCTGATACTTTGAAAGAGATTGTCCGTTTTGTACATGAAGTGCATCCAGTTTTTGCCGTAACCCTCTCAACTTTCTTGCACATGCTATGTGGATGAAATGATGATATCATGCCAACTTTCAACCTTTTCAGGGTTCATTTGAAATGCTTTTCAATTTTAGCGTCTTATAGCTCAAAATAATTAGTAAATGCATGAAAAATAACAAATGAAGTCAGAAAGGATTGAAAAATGATGATGTGGCTTTGAATGGTGCATTTTGAACACACAAAAAGTCAGGAGTTCAAATAAGTTTAAAAAATGAAAGCCTTTGTAACAGACGAGTTTCCGTATGAAATCCTGATACTTTGAAAGAGATTGTCCGTTTTGTACATGAAGTGCATCCAGTTTTTGCCGTAACCCTCTCAACTTTCTTGCACATGCTATGTGGATGAAATGATGATATCATGCCAACTTTCAACCTTTTCAGAGTTCATTTGAAATGCTTATCAATTTTAGGGTCTTATAGCTCAAAATAATTAGTAAATGCATGAAAAATAACAAATGAAGTCAGAAAGGATTGAAAAATGATGATGTGGCTTTGAATGGTGCATTTTGAACACACAAAAAGTCAGGAGTTCAAATAAGTTTAAAAAATGAAATCCTTTGTAACAGACGAGTTTCCATATGAAATCCTAATACTTTTATAGAGATTGTCCGTTTTGTACATGAAGTGCATCCAGTTTTTGCCGTAACCCTCTCAACTTTCTTACACATGCTATGTGGATGAAATGATGATATCATGCCAACTTTCAACCTTTTCAGGGTTCATTTGAAATGCTTTTCAATTTTAGGGTCTTATAGCTCAAAATAATTAGTAAATGCATGAAAAATAACAAATGAAGTGAGAAAGGGTTGAAAAATGATGATGTGGCTTTGAATGGTGCATTTTGAACACACAAAAAGTCAGGAGTTCAAATAAGTTTAAAAAAATGAAATCCCTTTGTAACAGACGAGTTTCCGGATGAAATCCTGATACTTTGAAAGATATTGTCCGTTTTGTACACGAAGTGCATCCAGTTTTTGCCGTAACCCTCTCAACTTTCTTGCACATGCTATGTGGATGAAATGATGATATTATGCCAACTTTCAACCTTTTCAGAGTTCATTTGAAATGCTTTTCAATTTTAGCGTCTTATAGCTCAAAATAATTAGTAAATGCATGAAAAATAACAAATGAAGTCAGAAAGGATTGAAAAATGATGATGTGGCTTTGAATGGTGCATTTTGAACACACAAAAAGTCAGGAGTTCAAATAAGTTTAAAAAATGAAAGCCTTTGTAACAGACGAGTTTCCGTATGAAATCCTGATACTTTGAAAGAGATTGTCCGTTTTGTACATGAAGTGCATCAAGTTTTTGCCGTAACCCTCTCAACTTTCTTGCACATGCTATGTGGATGAAATGATGATATCATGCCAACTTTCAACCTTTTCAGGGTTCATTTGAAATGCTTTTCAATTTTAGGGTCTTATAGCTCAAAATAGTTAGTAAATGCATGAAAAATAACAAATGAAGTCAGAAAGGATTGAAAAATGATGATGTGGCTTTGAATGGTGCATTTTGAACACACAAAAAGTCAGGAGTTCAAATAAGTTTTAAAAAATGAAATCCCTTTGTAACAGACGAGTTTCCGGATGAAATCCTGATACTTTGAAAGAGATTGTCCGTTTTGTACACGAAGTGCATCCAGTTTTTGCCGTAACCCTCTCAACTTTCTTGCACATGATATGTGGATGAAATGATGATATCATGCCAACTTTCAACCTTTTCAGAGTTCATTTGAAATGCTTTTCAATTTTAGCGTCTTATAGCTCAAAATAATTAGTAAATGCATGAAAAATAACAAATGAAGTCAGAAAGGATTGAAAAATGATGATGTGGCTTTGAATGGTGCATTTTGAACACACAAAAAGTTAGGAGTTCAAATAAGTTTAAAAAATGAAAGCCTTTGTAACAGACGAGTTTCCGTATGAAATCCTGATACTTTGAAAGAGATTGTCCGTTTTGTACATGAAGTGCATCCAGTTTTTGCCGTAACCCTCTCAACTTTCTTGCACATGCTATGTGGATGAAATGATGATATCATGCCAACTTTCAACCTTTTCAGAGTTCATTTGAAATGCTTTTCAATTTTAGGGTCTTATAGCTCAAAATAATTAGTAAATGCATGAAAAATAACAAATGAAGTCAGAAAGGATTGAAAAATGATGATGTGGCTTTGAATGGTGCATTTTGAACACACAAAAAGTCAGGAGTTCAAATAAGTTTAAAAAATGAAATCCTTTGTAACAGACGAGTTTCCGTATGAAATCCTGATACTTTGAAAGAGATTGTCCGTTTTGTACATGAAGTGCATCCAGTTTTTGCCGTAACCCTCTCAACTCTATTGCACATGCTATGTGGATGAAATGATGATATCATGCCAACTTTCAACCTTTTCAGGGTTCATTTGAAATGCTTTTCAATTTTAGGGTCTTATAGCTCAAAATAATTAGTAAATGCATGAAAAATAACAAATGAAGTCAGAAAGGGTTGAAAAATGATGATGTGGCTTTGAATGGTGCATTTTGAACACACAAAAAGTCAGGAGTTCAAATAAGTTTAAAAAAATGAAATCCCTTTGTAACAGACGAGTTTCCGGATGAAATCCTGATACTTTGAAAGATATTGTCCGTTTTGTACACGAAGTGCATCCAGTTTTTGCCGTAACCCTCTCAACTTTCTTGCACATGCTATGTGGATGAAATGATGATATCATGCCAACTTTCAACCTTTTCAGGGTTCATTTGAAATGCTTTTCAATTTTAGCGTCTTATAGCTCAAAATAATTAGTAAATGCATGAAAAATAACAAATGAAGTCAGAAAGGATTGAAAAATGATGATGTGGCTTTGAATGGTGCATTTTGAACACACAAAAAGTCAGGAGTTCAAATAAGTTTAAAAATGAAAGCCTTTGTAACAGACGAGTTTCCGTATGAAATCCTGATACTTTGAAAGAGATTGTCCGTTTTGTACATGAAGTGCATCCAGTTTTTGCCGTAACCCTCTCAACTTTCTTGCACATGCTATGTGGATGAAATGATGATATCATGCCAACTTTCAACCTTTTCAGAGTTCATTTGAAATGCTTATCAATTTTAGGGTCTTATAGCTCAAAATAATTAGTAAATGCATGAAAAATAACAAATGAAGTCAGAAAGGATTGAAAAATGATGATGTGGCTTTGAATGGTGCATTTTGAACACACAAAAAGTCAGGAGTTCAAATAAGTTTAAAAAATGAAATCCTTTGTAACAGACGAGTTTCCATATGAAATCCTAATACTTTTATAGAGATTGTCCGTTTTGTACATGAAGTGCATCCAGTTTTTGCCGTAACCCTCTCAACTTTCTTACACATGCTATGTGGATGAAATGATGATATCATGCCAACTTTCAACCTTTTCAGGGTTCATTTGAAATGCTTTTCAATTTTAGGGTCTTATAGCTCAAAATAATTAGTAAATGCATGAAAAATAACAAATGAAGTGAGAAAGGGTTGAAAAATGATGATGTGGCTTTGAATGGTGCATTTTGAACACACAAAAAGTCAGGAGTTCAAATAAGTTTAAAAAAAATGAAATCCCTTTGTAACAGACGAGTTTCCGGATGAAATCCTGATACTTTGAAAGATATTGTCCGTTTTGTACACGAAGTGCATCCAGTTTTTGCCGTAACCCTCTCAACTTTCTTGCACATGCTATGTGGATGAAATGATGATATTATGCCAACTTTCAACCTTTTCAGAGTTCATTTGAAATGCTTTTCAATTTTAGCGTCTTATAGCTCAAAATAATTAGTAAATGCATGAAAAATAACAAATGAAGTCAGAAAGGATTGAAAAATGATGATGTGGCTTTGAATGGTGCATTTTGAACACACAAAAAGTCAGGAGTTCAAATAAGTTTAAAAAATGAAAGCCTTTGTAACAGACGAGTTTCCGTATGAAATCCTGATACTTTGAAAGAGATTGTCCGTTTTGTACATGAAGTGCATCAAGTTTTTGCCGTAACCCTCTCAACTTTCTTGCACATGCTATGTGGATGAAATGATGATATCATGCCAACTTTCAACCTTTTCAGGGTTCATTTGAAATGCTTTTCAATTTTAGGGTCTTATAGCTCAAAATAGTTAGTAAATGCATGAAAAATAACAAATGAAGTCAGAAAGGATTGAAAAATGATGATGTGGCTTTGAATGGTGCATTTTGAACACACAAAAAGTCAGGAGTTCAAATAAGTTTTAAAAATGAAATCCCTTTGTAACAGACGAGTTTCCGGATGAAATCCTGATACTTTGAAAGAGATTGTCCGTTTTGTACACGAAGTGCATCCAGTTTTTGCCGTAACCCTCTCAACTTTCTTGCACATGATATGTGGATGAAATGATGATATCATGCCAACTTTCAACCTTTTCAGAGTTCATTTGAAATGCTTTTCAATTTTAGCGTCTTATAGCTCAAAATAATTAGTAAATGCATGAAAAATAACAAATGAAGTCAGAAAGGATTGAAAAATGATGATGTGGCTTTGAATGGTGCATTTTGAACACACAAAAAGTTAGGAGTTCAAATAAGTTTAAAAAATGAAAGCCTTTGTAACAGACGAGTTTCCGTATGAAATCCTGATACTTTGAAAGAGATTGTCCGTTTTGTACATGAAGTGCATCCAGTTTTTGCCGTAACCCTCTCAACTTTCTTGCACATGCTATGTGGATGAAATGATGATATCATGCCAACTTTCAACCTTTTCAGAGTTCATTTGAAATGCTTTTCAATTTTAGGGTCTTATAGCTCAAAATAATTAGTAAATGCATGAAAAATAACAAATGAAGTCAGAAAGGATTGAAAAATGATGATGTGGCTTTGAATGGTGCATTTTGAACACACAAAAAGTCAGGAGTTCAAATAAGTTTAAAAAATGAAATCCTTTGTAACAGACGAGTTTCCGTATGAAATCCTGATACTTTGAAAGAGATTGTCCGTTTTGTACATGAAGTGCATCCAGTTTTTGCCGTAACCCTCTCAACTCTATTGCACATGCTATGTGGATGAAATGATGATATCATGCCAACTTTCAACCTTTTCAGGGTTCATTTGAAATGCTTTTCAATTTTAGGGTCTTATAGCTCAAAATAATTAGTAAATGCATGAAAAATAACAAATGAAGTCAGAAAGGGTTGAAAAATGATGATGTGGCTTTGAATGGTGCATTTTGAACACACAAAAAGTCAGGAGTTCAAATAAGTTTAAAAAAATGAAATCCCTTTGTAACAGACGAGTTTCCGGATGAAATCCTGATACTTTGAAAGATATTGTCCGTTTTGTACACGAAGTGCATCCAGTTTTTGCCGTAACCCTCTCAACTTTCTTGCACATGCTATGTGGATGAAATGATGATATTATGCCAACTTTCAACCTTTTCAGAGTTCATTTGAAATGCTTTTCAATTTTAGCGTCTTATAGCTCAAAATAATTAGTAAATGCATGAAAAATAACAAATGAAGTCAGAAAGGATTGAAAAATGATGATGTGGCTTTGAATGGTGCATTTTGAACACACAAAAAGTCAGGAGTTCAAATAAGTTTAAAAAATGAAAGCCTTTGTAACAGACGAGTTTCCGTATGAAATCCTGATACTTTGAAAGAGATTGTCCGTTTTGTACATGAAGTGCATCAAGTTTTTGCCGTAACCCTCTCAACTTTCTTGCACATGCTATGTGGATGAAATGATGATATCATGCCAACTTTCAACCTTTTCAGGGTTCATTTGAAATGCTTTTCAATTTTAGGGTCTTATAGCTCAAAATAGTTAGTAAATGCATGAAAAATAACAAATGAAGTCAGAAAGGATTGAAAAATGATGATGTGGCTTTGAATGGTGCATTTTGAACACACAAAAAGTCAGGAGTTCAAATAAGTTTTAAAAAATGAAATCCCTTTGTAACAGACGAGTTTCCGGATGAAATCCTGATACTTTGAAAGAGATTGTCCGTTTTGTACACGAAGTGCATCCAGTTTTTGCCGTAACTCTCTCAACTTTCTTGCACATGATATGTGGATGAAATGATGATATCATGCCAACTTTCAACCTTTTCAGAGTTCATTTGAAATGCTTTTCAATTTTAGCGTCTTATAGCTCAAAATAATTAGTAAATGCATGAAAAATAACAAATGAAGTCAGAAAGGATTGAAAAATGATGATGTGGCTTTGAATGGTGCATTTTGAACACACAAAAAGTTAGGAGTTCAAATAAGTTTAAAAAATGAAAGCCTTTGTAACAGACGAGTTTCCGTATGAAATCCTGATACTTTGAAAGAGATTGTCCGTTTTGTACATGAAGTGCATCCAGTTTTTGCCGTAACCCTCTCAACTTTCTTGCACATGCTATGTGGATGAAATGATGATATCATACCAACTTTCAACCTTTTCAGAGTTCATTTGAAATGCTTTTCAATTTTAGGGTCTTATAGCTCAAAATAATTAGTAAATGCATGAAAAATAACAAATGAAGTCAGAAAGGATTGAAAAATGATGATGTGGCTTTGAATGGTGCATTTTGAACACACAAAAAGTCAGGAGTTCAAATAAGTTTAAAAAATGAAATCCTTTGTAACAGACGAGTTTCCGTATGAAATCCTGATACTTTGAAAGAGATTGTCCGTTTTGTACATGAAGTGCATCCAGTTTTTGCCGTAACCCTCTCAACTCTATTGCACATGCTATGTGGATGAAATGATGATATCATGCCAACTTTCAACCTTTTCAGGGTTCATTTGAAATGCTTTTCAATTTTAGGGTCTTATAGCTCAAAATAATTAGTAAATGCATGAAAAATAACAAATGAAGTCAGAAAGGGTTGAAAAATGATGATGTGGCTTTGAATGGTGCATTTTGAACACACAAAAAGTCAGGAGTTCAAATAAGTTTAAAAAAATGAAATCCCTTTGTAACAGACGAGTTTCCGGATGAAATCCTGATACTTTGAAAGATATTGTCCGTTTTGTACATGAAGTGCATCAAGTTTTTGCCGTAACCCTCTCAACTTTCTTGCACATGCTATGTGGATGAAATGATGATATCATGCCAACTTTCAACCTTTTCAGGGTTCATTTGAAATGCTTTTCAATTTTAGGGTCTTATAGCTCAAAATAGTTAGTAAATGCATGAAAAATAACAAATGAAGTCAGAAAGGATTGAAAAATGATGATGTGGCTTTGAATGGTGCATTTTGAACACACAAAAAGTCAGGAGTTCAAATAAGTTTTAAAAAATGAAATCCCTTTGTAACAGACGAGTTTCCGGATGAAATCCTGATACTTTGAAAGAGATTGTCCGTTTTGTACACGAAGTGCATCCAGTTTTTGCCGTAACCCTCTCAACTTTCTTGCACATGATATGTGGATGAAATGATGATATCATGCCAACTTTCAACCTTTTCAGAGTTCATTTGAAATGCTTTTCAATTTTAGCGTCTTATAGCTCAAAATAATTAGTAAATGCATGAAAAATAACAAATGAAGTCAGAAAGGATTGAAAAATGATGATGTGGCTTTGAATGGTGCATTTTGAACACACAAAAAGTTAGGAGTTCAAATAAGTTTAAAAAATGAAAGCCTTTGTAACAGACGAGTTTCCGTATAAAATCCTGATACTTTGAAAGAGATTGTCCGTTTTGTACATGAAGTGCATCCAGTTTTTGCCGTAACCCTCTCAACTTTCTTGCACATGCTATGTGGATGAAATGATGATATCATGCCAACTTTCAACCTTTTCAGAGTTCATTTGAAATGCTTTTCAATTTTAGGGTCTTATAGCTCAAAATAATTAGTAAATGCATGAAAAATAACAAATGAAGTCAGAAAGGATTGAAAAATGATGATGTGGCTTTGAATGGTGCATTTTGAACACACAAAAAGTCAGGAGTTCAAATAAGTTTAAAAAATGAAATCCTTTGTAACAGACGAGTTTCCGTATGAAATCCTGATACTTTGAAAGAGATTGTCCGTTTTGTACATGAAGTGCATCCAGTTTTTGCCGTAACCCTCTCAACTCTATTGCACATGCTATGTGGATGAAATGATGATATCATGCCAACTTTCAACCTTTTCAGGGTTCATTTGAAATGCTTTTCAATTTTAGGGTCTTATAGCTCAAAATAATTAGTAAATGCATGAAAAATAACAAATGAAGTCAGAAAGGGTTGAAAAATGATGATGTGGCTTTGAATGGTGCATTTTGAACACACAAAAAGTCAGGAGTTCAAATAAGTTTAAAAAAATGAAATCCCTTTGTAACAGACGAGTTTCCGGATGAAATCCTGATACTTTGAAAGATATTGTCCGTTTTGTACACGAAGTGCATCCAGTTTTTGCCATAACCCTCTCAACTTTCTTGCACATGATATGTGGATGAAATGATGATATCATGCCAACTTTCAACCTTTTCAGAGTTCATTTGAAATGCTTTTCAATTTTAGCGTCTTATAGCTCAAAATAATTAGTAAATGCATGAAAAATAACAAATGAAGTCAGAAAGGATTGAAAAATGATGATGTGGCTTTGAATGGTGCATTTTGAACACACAAAAAGTCAGGAGTTCAAATAAGTTTAAAAAATGAAAGCCTTTGTAACAGACGAGTTTCCGTATGAAATCCTGATACTTTGAAAGAGATTGTCCGTTTTGTACATGAAGTGCATCCAGTTTTTGCCGTAACCCTCTCAACTTTCTTGCAGATGATATCTGGATGAAATGATGATATCATGCCAACTTTCAACCTTTTCAGAGTTCATTTGAAATGCTTATCAATTTTAGGGTCTTATAGCTCAAAATAATTAGTAAATGCATGAAAAATAACAAATGAAGTCAGAAAGGATTGAAAAATGATGATGTGGTTTTGAATGGTGCATTTTGAACACACAAAAAGTCAGGAGTTCAAATAAGTTTTAAAAAATGAAATCCCTTTGTAACAGACGAGTTTCCGGATGAAATCCTGATACTTTGAAAGAGATTGTCCGTTTTGTACACGAAGTGCATCCAGTTTTTGCCGTAACCCTCTCAACTTTCTTGCACATGCTATGTGGATGAAATGATGATATCATGCCAGCTTTCAACCTTTTCAGGGTTCATTTGAAATGCTTTTCAATTTTAGGGTCTTATAGCTCAAAATAATTAGTAAATGCATGAAAAATAACAAATGAAGTCAGAAAGGATTGAAAAATGATGATGTGGCTTTGAATGGTGCATTTTGAACACACAAAAAGTCAGGAGTTCAAATAAGTTTAAAAAAATGAAATCCCTTTGTAACAGACGAGTTTCCGGATGAAATCCTGATACTTTGAAAGAGATTGTCCGTTTTGTACACGAAGTGCATCCAGTTTTTGCCGTAACCCTCTCAACTCTATTGCACATGCTATGTGGATGAAATGATGATATCATGCCAACTTTCAACCTTTTCAGGGTTCATTTGAAATGCTTTTCAATTTTAGGGTCTTATAGCTCAAAATAATTAGTAAATGCATGAAAAATAACAAATGAAGTCAGAAAGGGTTGAAAAATGATGATGTGGCTTTGAATGGTGCATTTTGAACACACAAAAAGTCAGGAGTTCAAATAAGTTTAAAAAAATGAAATCCCTTTGTAACAGACGAGTTTCCGGATGAAATCCTGATACTTTGAAAGAGATTGTCCGTTTTGTACACGAAGTGCATCCAGTTTTTGCCATAACCCTCTCAACTTTCTTGCACATGCTATGTGGATGAAATGATGATATCATGCCAACTTTCAACCTTTTCAGAGTTCATTTGAAATGCTTTTCAATTTTAGCGTCTTATAGCTCAAAATAATTAGTAAATGCATGAAAAATAACAAATGAAGTCAGAAAGGATTGAAAAATGATGATGTGGCTTTGAATGGTGCATTTTGAACACACAAAAAGTCAGGAGTTCAAATAAGTTTAAAAAATGAAAGCCTTTGTAACAGACGAGTTTCCGTATGAAATCCTGATACTTTGAAAGATATTGTCCGTTTTGTACACGAAGTGCATCCAGTTTTTGCCGTAACCCTCTCAACTTTCTTGCACATGCCATGTGGATGAAATGATGATATCATGCCAACTTTCAACCTTTTCAGGGTTCATTTGAAATGCTTTTCAATTTTAGGGCCTTATAGCTCAAAATAATTAGTAAATGCATGAAAAATAACAAATGAAGTCAGAAAGGATTGAAAAATGATGATGTGGCTTTGAATGGTGCATTTTGAACACACAAAAAGTCAGGAGTTCAAATAAGTTTAAAAAAATGAAATCCCTTTGTAACAGACGAGTTTCCGGATGAAATCCTGATACTTTGAAAGATATTGTCCGTTTTGTACACGAAGTGCATCCAGTTTTTGCCGTAACCCTCTCAACTTTCTTGCAAATGATATGTGGATGAAATGATGATATCATGCCAACTTTCAACCTTTTCAGAGTTCATTTGAAATGCTTTTCAATTTTAGCGTCTTATAGCTCAAAATAATTAGTAAATGCATGAAAAATAACAAATGAAGTCAGAAAGGATTGAAAAATTATGATGTGGCTTTGAATGGTGCATTTTGAACACACAAAAAGTCAGGAGTTCAAATAAGTTTAAAAAATGAAAGCCTTTGTAACAGACGAGTTTCCGTATGAAATCCTAATACTTTGAAAGAGATTGTCCGTTTTGTACATGAAGTGCATCCAGTTTTTGCCGTAACCCTCTCAACTTTCTTGCACATGCTATGTGGATGAAATGATGATATCATGCCAACTTTCAACCTTTTCAGGGTTCATTTGAAATGCTTTTCAATTTTAGGGTCTTATAGCTCAAAATAATTAGTAAATGCATGAAAAATAACAAATGAAGTCAGAAAGGATTGAAAAATGATGATGTGGCTTTGAATGGTGCATTTTGAACACACAAACAGTCAGGAGTTCAAATAAGTTTAAAAAATGAAATCCTTTGTAACAGACGAGTTTCCGTATGAAATCCTGATACTTTGAAAAAGATTGTCCGTTTTGTACATGAAGTGCATCCAGTTTTTGCCGTAACCCTCTCAACTCTATTGCACATGCTATGTGGATGAAATGATGATATCATGCCAACTTTCAACCTTTTCAGGGTTCATTTGAAATGCTTTTCAATTTTAGGGTCTTATAGCTGAAAATAATTAGTAAATGCATGAAAAATAACAAATGAAGTCAGAATGGGTTGAAAATGATGATGTGGCTTTGAATGGTGCATTTTGAACACACAAAAAGTCAGGAGTTCAAATAAGTTTAAAAAAATGAAATCCCTTTGTAACAGACGAGTTTCCGGATGAAATCCTGATACTTTGAAAGATATTGTCCGTTTTGTACACGAAGTGCATCCAGTTTTTGCCGTAAGCCTCTCAACTTTCTTGCAGATGATATGTGGATGAAATGATGATATCATGCCAACTTTCAACCTTTTCAGAGTTCATTTGAAATGCTTTTCAATTTTAGTGTCTTATAGCTCAAAATAATTAGTAAATGCACGAAAAATAATAAAATGAAGTCAGAAAGGATTGAAAAATGATGATGTGGCTTTCAATGGTGCATTTTGAACACACAAAAAGTCAGGAGTTCAAATAAGTTTAAAAAATGAAAGCCTTTGTAACAGACGAGTTTCTGTATGAAATCCTAATACTTTGAAAGAGATTGTCCGTTTTGTACATGAAGTGCATCCAGTTTTTGCCGTAACCCTCTCAACTTTCTTGCACATGCTATGTGGATGAAATGATGATATCATGCCAACTTTCAACCTTTTCAGGGTTCATTTGAAATGCTTTTCAATTTTAGGGTCTTATAGCTCAAAATAATTAGTAAATGCATGAAAAATAACAAATGAAGTCAGAAAGGATTGAAAAATGATGATGTGGCTTTGAATGGTGCATTTTGAACACACAAAAAGTCAAGAGTTCAAATAATTTTAAAAAATGAAATCCTTTGTAACACACGAGTTTCCGTATGAAATCCTGATACTTCGAAAGAGATTGTCCGTTTTGTACATAAAGTGTAACCAGTTTTTGCCGTAACCCTCTCAACTCTATTGCACATGCTATGTGGATGAAATGATGATATCATGCCAACTTTCAACCTTTTCAGGGTTCATTTGAAATGCTTTTCAATTTTAGGGTCTTATAGCTCAAAATAATTATTAAATGCATGAAAAATAACAAATGAAGTCAGAAGGGATTGAAAAATGATGATGTGGCTTTGAATGGTGCATTTTGAACACACAAAAAGTCAGGAGTTCAAATATGTTTTAAAAAATGAAATCCCTTTGTAACAGACGAGTTTCCGTATGAAATCCTGATACTTTGAAAAAGATTGTCCGTTTTGTACATGAAGTGCATCCAGTTTTTGCCGTAACCCTCTCAACTTTCTTGCACATGCTATGTGGATGAAATGATGATATCATGCCAACTTTCAACCTTTTCAGGGTTCATTTGAAATGCTTTTCAATTTTAGGGTCTTATAGATCAAAATAATTAGTAAATGCATGAAAAATAACAAATGAAGTCAGAATGGGTTGAAAATGATGATGTGGCTTTGAATGGTGATTTTGAACACACAAAAAGTCAGGAGTTCAAATAAGTTTAAAAAATGAAATCCCTTTGTAACAGACGAGTTTCCGGATGAAATCCTGATACTTTGAAAGAGATTGTCCGTTTTGTACACGCAGTGCATCCAGTTTTTGCCGTAACCCTCTCAACTTTCTTGCACATGCTATGTGGATGAAATGATGATATAATGCCAACTTTCAACCTTTTCAGAGTTCATTTGAAATGCTTTTCAATTTTAGGGTCTTATAGCTCAAAATAATTAGTAAATGCATGAAAAATAACAAATGAAGTCAGAAAGGATTAAAAATGATGATGTGGCTTTGAATAGTGCATTTTGAACACACAAAAAGTCAGGAGTTCCAATAAGTTTAAAAAATGTAATCCTTTGTAACAGACGAGTTTCCGTATGAAATCCTGATACTTTGAAAGAGATTGTCCGTTTTGTACATGAAGTGCATCCAGTTTTTGCCGTAACCCTCTCAACTCTATTGCACATGCTATGTGGATGAAATGATGATATCATGCCAACTTTCAACCTTTTCAGGGTTCATTTGAAATGCTTTTCAATTTTAGGGTCTTATAGCTGAAAATAATTAGTAAATGCATGAAGAATAACAAATGAAGTCAGAAAGGGTTGAAAAATGATGATGTGGCTTTGAATGGTGCATTTTGAACACACAAAAAGTCAGGAGTTTAAATAAGTTTAAAAAAATGAAATCCCTTTGTAACAGACGAGTTTCCGGATGAAATCCTGATACTTTGAAAGATATTGTCCGTTTTGTACACGAAGAGCATCCAGTTTTTGCCGTAACCCTCTGAACTTTCTTGCACATGATATGTGGATGAAATGATGATATCATGCCAACTTTCAACCTTTTCAGAGTTCATTTGAAATGCTTTTCAATTTTAGCGTCTTATAGCTCAAAATAATTAGTAAATGCATGAAAAATAACAAATGAAGTCAGAAAGGATTGACAAATGATGATGTGGCTTTGAATGGTGCATTTTGAACACACAAAAAGTCAGGAGTTCAAATAAGTTTAAAAAATGAAAGCCTTTGTAACAGACGAGTTTCCGTATGAAATCCTGATACTTTGAAAGAGATTGTCCGTTTTGTACATGAAGTGCATCCAGTTTTTGCCGTAACCCTCTCAACTTTCTCGCACATGCTATGTGGATGAAATGATGATATCATGCCAACTTTCAACCTTTTCAGAGTTCATTTGAAATGCTTTTCAATTTTAGGGTCTTATAGCTCAAAATAATTAGTAAATGCATGAAAAATAACAAATGAAGTCAGAAAGGATTAAAAAATGATGATGTGGCTTTGAATGGTGCATTTTGAACACACAAAAAGTCAGGAGTTCAAATAAGTTTAAAAAAATGAAATCCCTTTGTAACAGACGAGTTTCCGGATGAAATCCTGATACTTTGAAAGAGATTGTCCGTTTTGTACACGCAGTGCATCTAGTTTTTGCCGTAACCCTCTCAACTTTCTTGCACATGCTATGTGGATGAAATGATGATATCATGCCAACTTTCAACCTTTTCAGGGTTCATTTGAAATGCTTTTCAATTTTAGGGTCTTATAGCTGAAAATAATTAGTAAATGCATGAAAAATAACAAATGAAGTCAGAATGGGTTGAAAAATGATGATGTGGCTTTGAATGGTGCATTTTGAACACACAAAAAGTCAGGAGTTCAAATAAGTTTAAAAAAATGAAATCCCTTTGTAACAGACGAGTTTCCGGATGAAATCCTGATACTTTGAAAGAGATTGTCCGTTTTGTACATGAAGTGCATCCAGTTTTTGCCGTAACCCTCTCAACTCTATTGCACATGCTATGTGGATGAAATGATGATATCATGCCAACTTTCAACCTTTTCAGGGTTCATTTGAAATGCTTTTCAATTTTAGGGTCTTATAGCTGAAAATAATTAGTAAATGCATGAAGAATAACAAATGAAGTCAGAAAGGGTTGAAAAATGATGATGTGGCTTTGAATGGTGCATTTTGAACACACAAAAAGTCAGGAGTTCAAATAAGTTTAAAAAAATGAAATCCCTTTGTAACAGACGAGTTTCCGGATGAAATCCTAATACTTTGAAAGATATTGTCCGTTTTGTACACGAAGAGCATCCAGTTTTTGCCGTAACCCTCTCAACTTTCTTGCACATGATATGTGGATGAAATGATGATATCATGCCAACTTTCAACCTTTTCAGGGTTCATTTGAAATGCTTTTCAATTTTAGGGCCTTATAGCTCAAAATAATTAGTAAATGCATGAAAAATAACAAATGAAGTCAGAAAGGATTGACAAATGATGATGTGGCTTTGAATGGTGCATTTTGAACACACAAAAAGTCAGGAGTTCAAATAAGTTTAAAAAATGAAAGCCTTTGTAACAGACGAGTTTCCGTATGAAATCCTGATACTTTGAAAGAGATTGTCCGTTTTGTACATGAAGTGCATCCAGTTTTTGCCGTAACCCTCTCAACTTTCTCGCACATGCTATGTGGATGAAATGATGATATCATGCCAACTTTCAACCTTTTCAGAGTTCATTTGAAATGCTTTTCAATTTTAGGGTCTTATAGCTCAAAATAATTAGTAAATGCATGAAAAATAACAAATGAAGTCAGAAAGGATTAAAAAATGATGATGTGGCTTTGAATGGTGCATTTTGAACACACAAAAAGTCAGGAGTTCAAATAAGTTTAAAAAATGAAATCCTTTGTAACAGACGAGTTTCTGTATGAAATCCTGATAATTTGAAAGAGATTGTCCGTTTTGTACATGAAGTGCATCCAGTTTTTGCCGTAACCCTCTCAACTCTATTGCACATGCTATGTGGATGAAATGATGATATCATGCCAACTTTCAACCTTTTCAGGGTTCATTTGAAATGCTTTTCAATTTTAGGGTCTTATAGCTGAAAATAATTAGTAAATGCATGAAAAATAACAAATGAAGTCAGAATGGGTTGAAAAATGATGATGTGGCTTTGAATGGTGCATTTTGAACACACAAAAAGTCAGGAGTTCAAATAAGTTTGAAAAAATGAAATCCCTTTGTAACAGACGAGTTTCCGGATGAAATCCTGATACTTTGAAAGATATTGTCCGTTTTGTACACGAAATGCATCCAGTTTTTGCCGTAACCCTCTCAACTTTCTTGCACATGATATGTGGATGAAATGATGATATCATGCCAACTTTCAACCTTTTCAGAGATCATTTGAAATGCTTTTCAATTTTAGCGTCTTATAGCTCAAAATAATTAGTAAATGCATGAAAAATAACAAATGAAGTCAGAAAGGATTGAAAAATGATGATGTGGCTTTGAATGGTGCATTTTGAACACACAAAAAGTCAAGAGTTCAAATAATTTTAAAAAATGAAATCCTTTGTAACACACGAGTTTCCGTATGAAATCCTAATACTTTGAAAGAGATTGTCCGTTTTGTACATGAAGTGCATCCAGTTTTTGCCGTAACCCTCTCAACTTTCTTGCAGATGATATGTGGATGAAATGATGATATCATGCCAACTTTCAACCTTTTCAGGGTTCATTTGAAATGCTTTTCAATTTTAGGGCCTTATAGCTCAAAATAATTAGTAAATGCATGAAAAATAACAAATGAAGTCAGAAAGGATTGAAAAATGATGATGTCGCTTTGAATGGTGCATTTTGAACACACAAAAAGTCAGGAGTTCAAATAAGTTTAAAAAATGAAATCCTTTGTAACAGACGAGTTTCCGTATGAAATCCTGATACTTTGAAAGAGATTGTCCGTTTTGTACATGAAGTGCATCCAGTTTTTGCCGTAACCCTCTCAACTCTATTGCACATGCTATGTCGATGAAATGATGATATCATGCCAACTTTCAACCTTTTCAGGGTTCATTTGAAATGCTTTTCAATTTTAGGGCCTTATAGCTCAAAATAATTAGTAAATGCATGAAAAATAACAAATGAAGGCAGAAAGGATTGAAAAATGATGATGTGGCTTTGAATGGTGCATTTTGAACACACAAAAAGTCAGGAGTTCAAATAAGTTTAAAAAAATGAAATCCCTTTGTAACAGACGAGTTTCCGTATGAAATCCTGATACTTTGAAAGAGATTGTCCGTTTTGTACACGAAGTGCATCCAGTTTTTGCCGTAAGCCTCTCAACTTTCTTGCACATGCTATGTGGATGTAATGATGATATCAGGCCAACTTTCAACCTTTTCAGGGTTCATTTGAAATGCTTTTCAATTTTAGGGTCTTATAGATCAAAATAATTAGTAAATGCATGAAAAATAACAAATGAAGTCAGAAAGATTGAAAAATGATGATGTGGCTTTGAATGGTGCATTTTGAACACACAAAAAGTCAGTAGTTCAAATAAGTTTGAAAAAATGAAATCCCTTTGTAACAGACGAGTTTCCGGATGAAATCCTGATACTTTGAAAGAGATTGTCCGTTTTGTACACGAAGTGCATCCAGTTTTTGCCGTAACCCTCTCAACTTTCTTGCACATGCTATGTGGATGAAATGATGATATAATGCCAACTTTCAACCTTTTCAGAGTTCATTTGAAATGCTTTTCAATTTTAGGGTCTTATAGCTCAAAATAATTAGTAAATGCATGAAAAATAACAAATGAAGTCAGAAAGGATTAAAAAATGATGATGTGGCTTTGAATGGTGCATTTTGAACACACAAAAAGTCAGGAGTTCAAATAAGTTTAAAAAATGAAATCCTTTGTAACAGACGAGTTTCCGTATGAAATCCTGATACTTTGAAAGAGATTGTCCGTTTTGTACACGAAATGCATCCAGTTTTTGCCGTAACCCTCTCAACTTTCTTGCACATGCTATGTGGATGAAATGATGATATCATGCCAACTTTCAACCTTCTCAGGGTTCATTTGAAATGCTTTTCAATTTTAGGGTCTTATAGCTCAAAATAATTAGTAAATGCATGAAAAATAACAAATGAAGTCAGAAAGGATTGAAAAATGATGATGTGGCATTGAATGGTGCATTTTGAACACACAAAAAGTCAGGAGTTCAAATAAGTTTAAAAAATGAAAGCCTTTGTAACAGACGAGTTTCCGTATGAAATCCTGATACTTTGAAAGAGATTGTCTGTTTTGTACATGAAGTGCATCCAGTTTTTGCCGTAACCCTCTCAACTTTCTTGCAGATGATATGTGGATGAAATGATGATATCATGCCAACTTTCAACCTTTTCAGGGTTCATTTGAAATGCTTTTCAATTTTAGGGTCTTATAGCTCAAAATAATTAGTAAATGCATGAAAAATAACAAATGAAGTCAGGAAGGATTAAAAAATGATGATGTGGCTTTGAATGGTGCATTTTGAACACACAAAAAGTCAGGAGTTCAAATAAGTTTAAAAAATGAAAGCCTTTGTAACAGACGAGTTTCCGTATGAAATCCTGATACTTTGAAAGAGATTGTCCGTTTTGTACACGAAATGCATCCAGTTTTTGCCGTAACCCTCTCAACTTTCTTGCACATGCTATGTGGATGAAATGATGATATCATGCCAACTTTCAACCTTTTCAGGGTTCATTTGAAATGCTTTTCAATTTTAGGGTCTTATAGCTCAAAATAATTAGTAAATGCATGAAAAATAACAAATGAAGTCAGAAAGGATTGAAAAATGATGATGTGGCATTGAATGGTGCATTTTGAACACACAAAAAGTCAGGAGTTCAAATAAGTTTAAAAAATGAAAGCATTTGTAACAGACGAGTTTCCGTATGAAATCCTGATACTTTGAAAGAGATTGTCTGTTTTGTACATGAAGTGCATCCAGTTTTTGCCGTAACCCTCTCAACTTTCTTGCAGATGATATGTGGATGAAATGATGATATCATGCCAACTTTCAACCTTTTCAGGGTTCATTTGAAATGCTTTTCAATTTTAGGGTCTTATAGCTCAAAATAATTAGTAAATGCATGAAAAATAACAAATGAAGTCAGAAAGGATTGAAAAATGATGATGTGGCTTTGAATGGTGCATTTTGAACACACAAAAAGTCAGGAGTTCAAATAAGTTTAAAAAAATGAAATCCTTTGTAACAGACGAGTTTCCATATGAAATCCTGATACTTTGAAAGAGATTGTCCGTTTTGTACATAAAGTGCATCCAGTTTTTGCCGTAACCCTCTCAACTCTATTGCACATGCCATGTGGATGAAATGATGATATCATGCCAACTTTCAACCTTTTCAGGGTTCATTTGAAATGCTTTTCAATTTTAGGGCCTTATAGCTCAAAATAATTATTAAATGCATGAAAAATAACAAATGAAGTCAGAAAGGATTGAAAAATGATGATGTGGCTTTGAATGGTGCATTTTGAACACACAAAAAGACAGGAGTTCAAATAAGTTTAAAAAAATGAAATCCCTTTGTAACAGACGAGTTTCTGGATGAAATCCTGATAATTTGAAAGATATTGTCCGTTTTGTACACGAAGTGCATCCAGTTTTTGCCATAACCCTCTCAACTTTCTTGCACATGCCATGTGGATGAAATGATGATATCATGCCAACTTTCAACCTTTTCAGGGTTCATTTGAAATGCTTTTCAATTTTAGGGCCTTATAGCTCAAAATAATTATTAAATGCATGAAAAATAACAAATGAAGTCAGAAAGGATTGAAAAATGATGATGTGGCTTTGAATGGTGCATTTTGAACACACAAAAAGTCAGGAGTTCAAATAAGTTTAAAAAAATGAAATCCTTTGTAACAGACGAGTTTCCGTATGAAATCCTGATACTTTGAAAGAGATTGTCCGTTTTGTACATGAAGTGCATCCAGTTTTTGCCGTAACCCTCTCAACTTTCTTGCAGATGATATGTGGATGAAATGATGATATCATGCCAACTTTCAACCTTTTCAGAGTTCATTTGAAATGCTTTTCAATTTTAGCGTCTTATAGCTCAAAATAATTAGTAAATGCATGAAAAATAACAAATGAAGTCAGAAAGGATTGAAAAATGATGATGTGGCTTTGAATGGTGCATTTTGAACACACAAAAAGTCAGGAGTTCAAATAAGTTTAAAAAATGAAAGCCTTTGTAACAGACGAGTTTCCGTATGAAATCCTAATACTTTGAAAGAGATTGTCCGTTTTGTACATGAAGTGCATCCAGTTTTTGCCGTAACCCTCTCAACTTTCTTGCACATGCTATGTGGATGAAATGATGATATCATGCCAACTTTCAACCTTTTCAGGGTTCATTTGAAATGCTTTTCAATTTTAGGGTCTTATAGCTCAAAATAATTAGTAAATGCATGAAAAATAACAAATGAAGTCAGAAAGGATTGAAAAATGATGATGTGGCTTTGAATGGTGCATTTTGAACACACAAAAAGTCAAGAGTTCAAATAAGTTTAAAAAATGAAATCCTTTGTAACAGACGAGTTTCCGTATGAAATCCTGATACTTTGAAAGAGATTGTCCGTTTTGTACATAAAGTGCATCCAGTTTTTGCCGTAACCCTCTCAACTCTATTGCACATGCCATGTGGATGAAATGATGATATCATGCCAACTTTCAACCTTTTCAGGGTTCATTTGAAATGCTTTTCAATTTTAGGGCCTTATAGCTCAAAATAATTAGTAAATGCATGAAAAATAACAAATGAAGTCAGAAAGGATTGAAAAATGATGATGTGGCTTTGAATGGTGCATTTTGAACACACAAAAAGTCAGGAGTTCAAATAAGTTTAAAAAATGAAATCCTTTGTAACAGACGAGTTTCCGTATGAAATCCTGATACTTTGAAAGAGATTGTCCGTTTTGTACATGAAGTGCATCCAGTTTTTGCCGTAACCCTCTCAACTTTCTCGCAGATGATATGTGGATGAAATGATGATATCATGCCAACTTTCAACCTTTTCAGGGTTCATTTGAAATGCTTTTCAATTTTAGCGTCTTATAGCTCAAAATAATTAGTAAATGCATGAAAAATAACAAATGAAGTCAGAAAGGATTGAAAAATGATGATGTGGCTTTGAATGGTGCATTTTGAACACACAAAAAGTCAGGAGTTCAAATAAGTTTAAAAAATGAAATCCTTTGTAACAGACGAGTTTCCGTATGAAATCCTAATACTTTGAAAGAGATTGTCCGTTTTGTACATGAAGTGCATCCACTTTTTGCCGTAACCCTCTCAACTTTCTTGCACATGCTATGTGGATGAAATGATGATATCATGCCAACTTTCAACCTTTTCAGGGTTCATTTGAAATGCTTTTCAATTTTAGGGTCTTATAGCTCAAAATAATTAGTAAATGCATGAAAAATAACAAATGAAGTCAGAAAGGATTGAAAAATGATGATGTGGCTTTGAATGGTGCATTTTGAACACACAAAAAGTCAAGAGTTCAAATAAGTTTAAAAAATGAAATCCTTTGTAACACACGAGTTTCCGTATGAAATCCTGATACTTTGAAAGAGATTGTCCGTTTTGTACATAAAGTGCATCCAGTTTTTGCCGTAACCCTCTCAACTCTATTGCACATGCTATGTGGATGAAATGATGATATCATGCCAACTTTCAACCTTTTCAGGGTTCATTTGAAATGCTTTTCAATTTTAGGGTCTTATAGCTCAAAATAATTAGTAAATGCATGAAAAATAACAAATGAAGTCAGAAAGGATTGAAAAATGATGATGTGGCTTTGAATGGTGCATTTTGAACACACAAAAAGTCAAGAGTTCAAATAAGTTTAAAAAATGAAATCCTTTGTAACAGACGAGTTTCCGTATGAAATCCTGATACTTTGAAAGAGATTGTCCGTTTTGTACATAAAGTGCATCCAGTTTTTGCCGTAACCCTCTCAACTCTATTGCACATGCTATGTGGATGAAATGATGATATCATGCCAACTTTCAACCTTTTCAGGGTTCATTTGAAATGCTTTTCAATTTTAGGGTCTTATAGCTCAAAATAATTATTAAATGCATGAAAAATAACAAATGAAGTCAGAAAGGATTGAAAAATGATGATGTGGCTTTGAATGGTGCATTTTGAACACACAAAAAGACAGGAGTTCAAATAAGTTTAAAAAAATGAAATCCCTTCTTAACAGACGAGTTTCTGGATGAAATCCTGATACTTTGAAAGATATTGTCCGTTTTGTACACGAAGTGCATCCAGTTTTTGCCATAACCCTCTCAACTTTCTTGCACATGCCATGTGGATGAAATGATGATATCATGCCAACTTTCAACCTTTTCAGGGTTCATTTGAAATGCTTTTCAATTTTAGGGCCTTATAGCTCAAAATAATTATTAAATGCATGAAAAATAACAAATGAAGTCAGAAAGGATTGAAAAATGATGATGTGGCTTTGAATGGTGCATTTTGAACACACAAAAAGTCAGGAGTTCAAATAAGTTTAAAAAAATGAAATACTTTGTAACAGACGAGTTTCCGTATGAAATCCTGATACTTTGAAAGAGATTGTCCGTTTTGTACATGAAGTGCATCCAGTTTTTGCCGTAACCCTCTCAACTTTCTTGCAGATGATATGTGGATGAAATGATGATATCATGCCAACTTTCAACCTTTTCAGAGTTCATTTGAAATGCTTTTCAATTTTAGCGTCTTATAGCTCAAAATAATTAGTAAATGCATGAAAAGTAACAAATGAAGTCAGAAAGGATTGAAAAATGATGATGTGGCTTTGAATGGTGCATTTTGAACACACAAAAAGTCAGGAGTTCAAATAAGTTTAAAAAATGAAAGCCTTTGTAACAGACGAGTTTCCGTATGAAATCCTAATACTTTGAAAGAGATTGTCCGTTTTGTACATGAAGTGCATCCAGTTTTTGCCGTAACCCTCTCAACTTTCTTGCACATGCTATGTGGATGAAATGATGATATCATGCCAACTTTCAACCTTTTCAGGGTTCATTTGAAATGCTTTTCAATTTTAGGGTCTTATAGCTCAAAATAATTAGTAAATGCATGAAAAATAACAAATGAAGTCAGAAAGGATTGAAAAATGATGATGTGGCTTTGAATGGTGCATTTTGAACACACAAAAAGTAAAGAGTTCAAATAAGTTTAAAAAATGAAATCCTTTGTAACAGACGAGTTTCCGTATGAAATCCTGATACTTTGAAAGAGATTGTCCGTTTTGTACATAAAGTGCATCCAGTTTTTGCCGTAACCCTCTCAACTCTATTGCACATGCTATGTGGATGAAATGATGATATCATGCCAACTTTCAACCTTTTCAGGGTTCATTTGAAATGCTTTTCAATTTTACGGCCTTATAGCTCAAAATAATTAGTAAATGCATGAAAAATAACAAATGAAGTCAGAAAGGATTGAAAAATGATGATGTGGCTTTGAATGGTGCATTTTGAACACACAAAAATTCAGGAGTTCAAATAAGTTTAAAAAATGAAATCCTTTGTAACAGACGAGTTTCCGTATGAAATCCTGATACTTTGAAAGAGATTGTCCGTTTTGTACATGAAGTGCATCCAGTTTTTGCCGTAACCCTCTCAACTTTCTTGCAGATGATATGTGGATGAAATGATGATATCATGCCAACTTTCAACCTTTTCAGAGTTCATTTGAAATGCTTTTCAATTTTAGCGTCTTATAGCTCAAAATAATTAGTAAATGCATGAAAAATAACAAATGAAGTCAGAAAGGATTGAAAAATGATGATGTGGCTTTGAATGGTGCATTTTGAACACACAAAAAGTCAGCAGTTCAAATAAGTTTAAAAAATGAAAGCCTTTGTAACAGACGAGTTTCCGTATGAAATCCTGATACTTTGAAAGAGATTGTCCGTTTTGTACATGAAGTGCATCCAGTTTTTGCCGTAACCCTCTCAACTTTCTTGCACATGCTATGTGGATGAAATGATGATATCATGCCAACTTTCAACCTTTTCAGGGTTCATTTGAAATGCTTTTCAATTTTAGGGTCTTATAGCTCAAAATAATTAGTAAATGCATGAAAAATAACAAATGAAGTCAGAAAGGATTGAAAAATGATGATGTGGCTTTGAATGGTGCATTTTGAACACACAAAAAGTCAGGAGTTCAAATAAGTTTAAAAAATGAAATCCTTTGTAACAAACGAGTTTCCGTATGAAATCCTGATACTTTGAAAGAGATTGTCCGTTTTGTACATGAAGTGCATCCAGTTTTTGCCGTAACCCTCTCAACTCTATTGCACATGCTATGTGGATGAAATGATGATATCATGCCAACTTTCAACCTTTTCAGGGTTCATTTGAAATGCTTTTCAATTTTAGGGTCTTATAGCTCAAAATAATTATTAAATGCATGAAAAATAACAAATGAAGTCAGAAAGGATTGAAAAATGATGATGTGGCTTTGAATGGTGCATTTTGAACACACAAAAAGTCAGGAGTTCAAATAAGTTTAAAAAATGAAATCCTTTGTAACAGACAAGTTTCCATATGAAATCCTGATACTTTGAAAGAGATTGTCCGTTTTGTACATGAAGTGCATCCAGTTTTTGCCGTAACCCTCTCAACTCTATTGCACATGCTATGTGGATGAAATGATGATATCATGCCAACTTTCAACCTTTTCAGGGTTCATTTGAAATGCTTTTCAATTTTACGGCCTTATAGCTCAAAATAATTAGTAAATGCATGAAAAATAACAAATGAAGTCAGAAAGGATTGAAAAATGATGATGTGGCTTTGAATGGTGCATTTTGAACACACAAAAAGTCTGGAGTTCAA
This sequence comes from Aegilops tauschii subsp. strangulata, assembly GCF_002575655.3. Lineage (NCBI taxonomy): Eukaryota > Viridiplantae > Streptophyta > Magnoliopsida > Poales > Poaceae > Aegilops > Aegilops tauschii. Next base: position 96,062 of record NW_027332784.1, read on the forward strand.
ATAAGTTTAAAAAATGAAATCCTTTGTAACAGACGAGTTTCCGTATGAAATCCTGATACTTTGAAAGAGATTGTCCGTTTTGTACATGAAGTGCATCCAGTTTTTGCCGTAACCCTCTCAACTTTCTTGCAGATGATATGTGGATGAAATGATGATATCATGCCAACTTTCAACCTTTTCAGAGTTCATTTGAAATGCTTTTCAATTTTAGCGTCTTATAGCTCAAAATAATTAGTAAATGCATGAAAAATAACAAATGAAGTCAGAAAGGATTGAAAAATGATGATGTGGCTTTGAATGGTGCATTTTGAACACACAAAAAGTCAGGAGTTCAAATAAGTTTAAAAAATGAAAGCCTTTGTAACAGACGAGTTTCCGTATGAAATCCTAATACTTTGAAAGAGATTGTCCGTTTTGTACATGAAGTGCATCCAGTTTTTGCCGTAACCCTCTCAACTTTCTTGCACATGCTATGTGGATGAAATGATGATATCATGCCAACTTTCAACCTTTTCAGGGTTCATTTGAAATGCTTTTCAATTTTAGGGTCTTATAGCTCAAAATAATTAGTAAATGCATGAAAAATAACAAATGAAGTCAGAAAGGATTGAAAAATGATGATGTGGCTTTGAATGGTGCATTTTGAACACACAAAAAGTCAAGAGTTCAAATAAGTTTAAAAAATGAAATCCTTTGTAACAGACGAGTTTCCGTATGAAATCCTGATACTTTGAAAGAGATTGTCCGTTTTGTACATAAAGTGCATCCAGTTTTTGCCGTAACCCTCTCAACTCTATTGCACATGCTATGTGGATGAAATGATGATATCATGCCAACTTTCAACCTTTTCAGGGTTCATTTGAAATGCTTTTCAATTTTAGGGTCTTATAGCTCAAAATAATTATTAAATGCATGAAAAATAACAAATGAAGTCAGAAAGAATTGAAAAATGATGATGTGGCTTTGAATGGTGCATTTTGAACACACAAAAAGACAGGAGTTCAAATAAGTTTAAAAAAATGAAATCCCTTTGTAACAGACGAGTTTCTGGATGAAATCCTGATACTTTGAAAGATATTGTCCGTTTTGTACACGAAGTGCATCCAGTTTTTGCCATAACCCTCTCAACTTTCTTGCACATGCCATGTGGATGAAATGATGATATCATACCAACTTTCAACCTTTTCAGGGTTCATTTGAAATGCTTTTCAATTTTAGGGCCTTATAGCTCAAAATAATTATTAAATGCATGAAAAATAACAAATGAAGTCAGAAAGGATTGAAAAATGATGATGTGGCTTTGAATGGTGCATTTTGAACACACAAAAAGTCAGGAGTTCAAATAAGTTTAAAAAAATGAAATCCTTTGTAACAGACGAGTTTCCGTATGAAATCCTGATACTTTGAAAGAGATTGTCCGTTTTGTACATGAAGTGCATCCAGTTTTTGCCGTAACCCTCTCAACTTTCTTGCAGATGATATGTGGATGAAATGATGATATCATGCCAACTTTCATCCTTTTCAGAGTTCATTTGAAATGCTTTTCAATTTTAGCGTCTTATAGCTCAAAATAATTAGTAAATGCATGAAAAGTAACAAATGAAGTCAGAAAGGATTGAAAAATGATGATGTGGCTTTGAATGGTGCATTTTGAACACACAAAAAGTCAGGAGTACAAATAAGTTTAAAAAATGAAAGCCTTTGTAACAGACGAGTTTCCGTATGAAATCCTAATACTTTGAAAGAGATTGTCCGTTTTGTACATGAAGTGCATCCAGTTTTTGCCGTTACCCTCTCAACTTTCTTGCACATGCTATGTGGATGAAATGATGATATCATGCCAACTTTCAACCTTTTCAGGGTTCATTTGAAATGCTTTTCAATTTTAGGGTCTTATAGCTCAAAATAATTAGTAAATGCATGAAAAATAACAAATGAAGTCAGAAAGGATTGAAAAATGATGATGTGGCTTTGAATGGTGCATTTTGAACACACAAAAAGTAAAGAGTTCAAATAAGTTTAAAAAATGAAATCCTTTGTAACAGACGAGTTTCCGTATGAAATCCTGATACTTTGAAAGAGATTGTCCGTTTTGTACATAAAGTGCATCCAGTTTTTGCCGTAACCCTCTCAACTCTATTGCACATGCTATGTGGATGAAATGATGATATCATGCCAACTTTCAACCTTTTCAGGGTTCATTTGAAATGCTTTTCAATTTTACGGCCTTATAGCTCAAAATAATTAGTAAATGCATGAAAAATAACAAATGAAGTCAGAAAGGATTGAAAAATGATGATGTGGCTTTGAATGGTGCATTTTGAACACACAAAAAGTCAAGAGTTCAAATAAGTTTAAAAAATGAAATCCTTTGTAACAGACGAGTTTCCGTATGAAATCCTGATACTTTGAAAGAGATTGTCCGTTTTGTACATAAAGTGCATCCAGTTTTTGCCGTAACCCTCTCAACTCTATTGCACATGCTATGTGGATGAAATGATGATATCATGCCAACTTTCAACCTTTTCAGGGTTCATTTGAAATGCTTTTCAATTTTAGGGTCTTATAGCTCAAAATAATTATTAAATGCATGAAAAATAACAAATGAAGTCAGAAAGGATTGAAAAATGATGATGTGGCTTTGAATGGTGCATTTTGAACACACAAAAAGACAGGAGTTCAAATAAGTTTAAAAAAATGAAATCCCTTTGTAACAGACGAGTTTCTGGATGAAATCCTGATACTTTGAAAGATATTGTCCGTTTTGTACACGAAGTGCATCCAGTTTTTGCCATAACCCTCTCAACTTTCTTGCACATGCCATGTGGATGAAATGATGATATCATGCCAACTTTCAACCTTTTCAGGGTTCATTTGAAATGCTTTTCAATTTTAGGGCCTTATAGCTCAAAATAATTATTAAATGCATGAAAAATAACAAATGAAGTCAGAAAGGATTGAAAAATGATGATGTGGCTTTGAATGGTGCATTTTGAACACACAAAAAGTCAGGAGTTCAAATAAGTTTAAAAAATGAAATCCTTTGTAACAGACGAGTTTCCGTATGAAATCCTGATACTTTGAAAGAGATTGTCCGTTTTGTACATGAAGTGCATCCAGTTTTTGCCGTAACCCTCTCAACTTTCTTGCAGATGATATGTGGATGAAATGATGATATCATGCCAACTTTCAACCTTTTCAGAGTTCATTTGAAATGCTTTTCAATTTTAGCGTCTTATAGCTCAAAATAATTAGTAAATGCATGAAAAATAACAAATGAAGTCAGAAAGGATTGAAAAATGATGATGTGGTATTGAATGGTGCATTTTGAACACACAAAAAGTCAGCAGTTCAAATAAGTTTAAAAAATGAAAGCCTTTGTAACAGACGAGTTTCCGTATGAAATCCTGATACTTTGAAAGATATTGTCCGTTTTGTACATGAAGTGCATCCAGTTTTTGCCGTAACCCTCTCAACTTTCTTGCACATGCTATGTGGATGAAATGATGATATCATGCCAACTTTCAACCTTTTCAGGGTTCATTTGAAATGCTTTTCAATTTTAGGGTCTTATAGCTCAAAATAATTAGTAAATGCATGAAAAATAACAAATGAAGTCAGAAAGGATTGAAAAATGATGATGTGGCTTTGAATGGTGCATTTTGAACACACAAAAAGTCAGGAGTTCAAATAAGTTTAAAAAATGAAATCCTTTGTAACAGACGAGTTTCCGTATGAAATCCTGATACTTTGAAAGAGATTGTCCGTTTTGTACATGAAGTGCATCCAGTTTTTGCCGTAACCCTCTCAACTCTATTGCACATGCTATGTGGATGAAATGATGATATCATGCCAACTTTCAACCTTTTCAGGGTTCATTTGAAATGCTTTTCAATTTTAGGGTCTTATAGCTCAAAATAATTATTAAATGCATGAAAAATAACAAATGAAGTCAGAAAGGATTGAAAAATGATGATGTGGCTTTGAATGGTGCATTTTGAACACACAAAAAGTCAGGAGTTCAAATAAGTTTAAAAAATGAAATCCTTTGTAACAGACAAGTTTCCATATGAAATCCTGATACTTTGAAAGAGATTGTCCGTTTTGTACATGAAGTGCATCCAGTTTTTGCCGTAACCCTCTCAACTCTATTGCACATGCTATGTGGATGAAATGATGATATCATGCCAAATTTCAACCTTTTCAGGGTTATTTGAAATGCTTTTCAATTTTAGGGTCTTATAGCTCAAAATAATTAGTAAATGCATGAAAAATAACAAATGAAGTCAGAAAGGATTGAAAAATGATGATGTGACTTTGAATTGTGCATTTTGAACACACAAAAAGTCAGGAGTTCAAATAAGTTTAAAAAAATGAAATCCCTTTGTAACAGACGAGTTTCCGGATGAAATCGTGATACTTTGAAAGATATTGTCCGTTTTGTACACGATGTGCATCCAGTTTTTGCCGTAACCCTCTCAACTTTCTTGCACATGATATGTGGATGAAATGATGATATCATGCCAACTTTCAACCTTTTCAGGGTTCATTTGAAATGCTTTTCAATTTTAGGGTCTTATAGCTCAAAATAATTAGTAAATGCATGAAAAATAACAAATGAAGTCAGAAAGGATTGAAAAATGATGATGTGGCTTTGAATGGTGCATCTTGAACACACAAAAAGTCAGGAGTTCAAATAAGTTTAAAAAAAGAAATCCCTTTGTAACAGACGAGTTTCCGGATGAAATCCTGATACTTTGAAAGAGATTGTCCGTTTTGTACACGAAGTGCATCCAGTTTTTGCCGTAACCCTCTCAACTTTCTTGCACATGATATGTGGATGAAATAATGATGTCATGCCAACTTTCAACCTTTTCAGAGTTCATTTGAAATGCTTTTCAATTTTAGGGTCTTATAGCTCAAAATAATTAGTAAATGCATGAAAAATAACAAATGAAGTCAGAAAGGATTGAAAAATGATGATGTGGCTTTGAATGGTGCATTTTGAACACACAAAAAGTCAGGAGTTCAAATAAGTTTAAAAAATGAAATCCTTTGTAACACACGAGTTTCCGTATGAAATCCTGATACTTTGAAAGAGATTGTCCGTTTTGTACATGAAGTGCATCCAGTTTTTGCCGTAACCCTCTCAACTTTCTTGCACATGCTATGTGGATGAAATGATGATATCACGCCAACTTTCAACCTTTTCAGGGTTCATTTGAAATGCTTTTCAATTTTAGGGTCTTATAGCTCAAAATAATTAGTAAATGCATGAAAAATAACAAATGAAGTCAGAAAGGATTGAAAAATGATGATGTGGCTTTGAATGGTGCATCTTGAACACACAAAAAGTCAGGAGTTCAAATAAGTTTAAAAAAATGAAATCCCTTTGTAACAGACGAGTTTCCGGATGAAATCCTGATACTTTGAAAGAGATTGTCCGTTTTGTACACGAAGTGCATCCAGTTTTTGCCGTAACCCTCTCAACTTTCTTGCACATGATATGTGGATGAAATGATGATGTCATGCCAACTTTCAACCTTTTCAGAGTTCATTTGAAATGCTTTTCAATTTTAGGGTCTTATAGCTCAAAATAATTAGTAAATGCATGAAAAATAACAAATGAAGTCAGAAAGGATTGAAAAATGATGATGTGGCTTTGAATGGTGCATTTTGAACACACAAAAAGTCAGGAGTTCAAATAAGTTTAAAAAATGAAATCCTTTGTAACAGACGAGTTTCCGTATGAAATCCTGATACTTTGAAAGAGATTGTCCGTTTTGTACATGAAGTGCATCCAGTTTTTGCCGTAACCCTCTCAACTTTCTTGCACACGATATGTGGATGAAATGATGATATCATGCCAACTTTCAACCTTTTCAGGGTTCATTTGAAATGCTTTTCAATTTTAGGGTGTTATAGCTCAAAATAATTAGTAAATGCATGAAAAATAACAAATGAAGTCAGAAAGGATTGAAAAATGATGATGTGGCTTTGAATGGTGCATCTTGAACACACAAAAAGTCAGGAGTTCAAATAAGTTTAAAAAAATGAAATCCCTTTGTAACAGACGAGTTTCCGTATGAAATCCTGATACTTTGAAAGAGATTGTCCGTTTTGTACACGAAGTGCATCCAGTTTTTGCCGTAACCCTCTCAACTTTCTTGCACATGCTATGTGGATGAAATAATGATATCATGCCAACTTTCAACCTTTTCAGAGTTCATTTGAAATGCTTTTCAATTTTAGGGTCTTATAGCTCAAAATAATTAGTAAATGCATGAAAAATAACAAATGAAGTCAGAAAGGATTGAAAAATGATGATGTGGCTTTGAATAGTGCATTTTGAACACACAAAAAGTCAGGAGTTCAAATAAGTTTAAAAAATGAAATCCTTTGTAACAGACGAGTTTCCGTATGAAATCCTGATACTTTGAAAGAGATTGTCCGTTTTGTACATGAAGTGCATCCAGTTTTTGCCGTAACCCTCTCAACTCTATTGCACATGCTATGTGGATGAAATGATGATATCATGCCAACTTTCAACCTTTTCAGGGTTCATTTGAAATACTTTTCAATTTTAGGGTCTTATAGCTCAAAATAAACGAGTTTCCGTATGAAATCCTGATACTTTGAAAGAGATTGTCCGTTTTGTACATGAAGTGCATCCAGTTTTTGCCGTAACCCTCTCAACTTTCTTGCACATGCTATGTGGATGAAATGATGATATCATGCCAACTTTCAACCTTTTCAGGGTTCATTTGAAATGCTTTTCAATTTTAGGGTCTTATAGCTCAAAATAATTAGTAAATGCATGAAAAATAACAAATGAAGTCAGAAAGGATTGAAAAATGATGATGTGGCTTTGAATGGTGCATTTTGAACACACAAAAAGTCAGGAGTTCAAATAAGTTTAAAAAAATGAAATCCCTTTGTAACAGACGAGTTTCCGTATGAAATCCTGATACTTTGAAAGAGATTGTCCGTTTTGTACACGAAGTGCATCCAGTTTTTGCCGTAACCCTCTCAACTTTCTTGGACATGCTATGTGGATGAAATGATGATATCATGCCAACTTTCAACCTTTTCAGAGTTCATTTGAAATGCTTTTCAATTTTAGGGTCTTATAGCTCAAAATAATTAGTAAATGCATGAAAAATAACAAATGAAGTCAGAAAGGATTGAAAAATGATGATGTGGCTTTGAATGGTGCATTTTGAACACACAAAAAGTCAGGAGTTCAAATAAGTTTAGAAAATGAAATCCTTTGTAACAGACGAGTTTCCGTATGAAATCCTGATACTTTGAAAGAGATTGTCCGTTTTGTACATGAAGTGCATCCAGTTTTTGCCGTAACCCTCTCAACTTTCTTGCACATGCTATGTGGATGAAATGATGATATCATGCCAACTTTTAACCTTTTCAGGGTTCATTTGAAATGCTTTTTAATTTTAGGGTCTTATAGCTCAAAATAATTAGTAAATGCATTAAAAATAACAAATGAAGTCAGAAAGGATTGAAAAATGATGATGTGGCTTTGAATGGTGCATTTTGAACACACAAAAAGTCAGGAGTTCAAATAAGTTTTAAAAAATGAAATCCCTTTGTAACAGACGAGTTTCCGGATGAAATCCTGATACTGTGAAAGAGATTGTCCGTTTTGTACACGAAGTGCATCCAGTTTTTGCCGTAACCCTCTCAACTTTCTTGCACATGCTATGTGCATGAAATGATGATATCATGCCAACTTTCAACCTTTTCAGAGTTCATTTGAAATGCTTTTCAATTTTAGGGTCTTATAGCTCAAAATAATTAGTAAATGCATGAAAAATAACAACTGAAGTCAGAAAGGATTGAAAAATGATGATGTGGCTTCGAATGGTGCATTTTGAACACACAAAAAGTCAGGAGTTCAAATAAGTTTAAAAAATGAAATACTTTGTAACAGACGAGTTTCCGTATGAAATCCTGATACTTTGAAAGAGATTGTCCGTTTTGTACATGAAGTGCATCCAGTTTTTGCCGTAACCCTCTCAACTCTATTGCACATGCTATGTGGATGAAATGATGATATCATGCCAACTTTCAACCTTTTCAGGGTTCATTTGAAATGCTTTTCAATTTTATGGTCTTATAGCTGAAAATAATTAGTAAATGCATGAAAAATAACAAATGAAGTCAGATAGGGTTGAAAAATGATGATGTGGCTTTGAATGGTGCATTTTGAACACACAAAAAGTCAGGAGTTCAAATAAGTTTAAAAAAATGAAATCCCGTTGTAACAGACGAGTTTCCGGATGAAATCCTGATACTTTGAAAGAGATTGTCCGTTTTGTACATGAAGTGCATCCAGTTTTTGCCGTAACCCTCTCAACTTTCTTGCACATGATATGTGGATGAAATGATGATATCATGCCAACTTTCAACCTTTTCAGAGTTCATTTGAAATGCTTTTCAATTTTAGCATCTTATAGCTCAAAATAATTAGTAAATGCATGAAAAATAACAAATGAAATCAGAAAGGATTGAAAAATGATGATGTGGCTTTGAATGGTGCATTTTGAACACACAAAAAGTCAGGAGTTCAAATAAGTTTAAAAAATGAAAGCCTTTGTAAGAGACGAGTTTCCGTATGAAATCCTGATACTTTGAAAGAGATTGTCCGTTTTGTACACGAAGTGCATCCAGTTTTTGCCGTAACCCTCTCAACTTTCTTGCACATGCTATGTGGATGAAATGATGATATCATGCCAACTTTCAACCTTTTCAGGGTTCATTTGAAATGCTTTTCAATTTTAGGGTCTTATAGCTCAAAATAATTAGTAAATGCATGAAAAATAACAAATGAAGTCAGAAAGGATTGAAAAATGATGATGTGGCTTTGAATGGTGCATTTTGAACACACAAAAAGTCAGGAGTTCAAATAAGTTTAAAAAATGAAATCCTTTGTAACAGACGAGTTTCCGTATGAAATCCCGATACTTTGAAAGAGATTGTCCGTTTTGTACATGAAGTGCATCCAGTTTTTGCCGTAACCCTCTCAACTTTCTTGCACATGCTATGTGGATGAAATGATGATATCATGCCAACTTTCAACCTTTTCAGGGCTCATTTGAAATGCTTTTCAATTTTAGGGTCTTATAGCTCAAAATAATTAGTAAATGCATGAAAAATAACAAATGAAGTCAGAAAGGATTGAAAAATGATGATGTGGCTTTGAATGGTGCATTTTGAACACACAAAAAGTCAGGAGTTCAAATAAGTTTAAAAAAATGAAATCCCTTTGTAACAGACGAGTTTCCGTATGAAATCCTGATACTTTGAAAGAGATTGTCCGTTTTGTACACGAAGTGCATCCAGTTTTTGCCGTAACCCTCTCAACTTTCTTGCACATGCTATGTGGATGAAATGATGATACCATGCCAACTTTCAACCTTTTCAGAGTTCATTTGAAATGCTTTTCAATTTTAGGGTCTTATAGCTAAAAATAATTAGTAAATGCATGAAAAATAACAAATGAAGTCAGAATGGGTTGAAAAATGATGATGTGGCTTTGAATGGTGCATTTTGAACACACAAAAAGTCAGGAGTTCAAATAAGTTTAAAAAAATGAAATCCCTTTGTAACAGACGAGTTTCCAGATGAAATCCTGATACTTTGAAAGAGATTGTCCGTTTTGTACACGAAGTGCATCCAGTTTTTGCCGTAACCCTCTCAACTTTCTTGCACATGCTATGTGGATGAAATGATGATATCATGCCAACTTTCAACCTTTTCAGAGTTCATTTGAAATGCTTTTCAATTTTAGGGTCTTATAGCTCAAAATAATTAGTAAATGCATGAAAAATAACAAATGAAGTCAGAAAGGATTGAAAAATGATGATGTGGCTTTGAATGGTGCATTTTGAACACACAAAAAGTCAGGACTTCAAATAAGTTTTAAAAAATGAAATCCCTTTGTAACAGAGGAGTTTCCGGATGAAATCCTGATACTTTGAAAGAGATTGTCCATTTTGTACACGAAGTGCATCCAGTTTTTGCCGTAACCCTCTCAACTTTCTTGCACATGATATGTGGATGAAATGATGATATCATGCCAACTTTCAACCTTTTCAGAGTTCATTTGAAATGCTTTTCAATTTTAGCGTCTTATAGCTCAAAATAATTAGTAAATGCATGAAAAATAACAAATGAAGTCAGAAAGGATTGAAAAATGATGATGTGGCTTTGAATGGTGCATTTTGAACACACAAAAAGTCAGGAGTTCAAATAAGTTTAAAAAATGAAAGCCGTTGTAAGAGACGAGTTTCCGTATGAAATCCTGATACTTTGAAAGAGATTGTCCGTTTTGTACACGAAGTGCATCCAGTTTTTGCCGTAACCCTCTCAACTTTCTTGCACATGCTATGTGGATGAAATGATGATATCATGCCAACTTTCAACCTTTTCAGGGTTCATTTGAAATGCTTTTCAATTTTAGGGTCTTATAGCTCAAAATAATTCGTAAATGCATGAAAAATAACAAATGAAGTCAGAAAGGATTGAAAAATGATGATGTGGCTTTGAATGGTGCATTTTGAACACACAAAAAGTCAGGAATTCAAATAAGTTTTAAAAAATGAAATCCCTTTGTAACAGACGAGTTTCCGGATGAAATCCTGATACTTTGAAAGAGATTGTCCGTTTTGTACACGAAGTGCATCCAGTTTTTGCCGTAACCCTCTCAACTTTCTTGCACATGATATGTGGATGAAATGATGATATCATGCCAACTTTCAACCTTTTCAGAGTTCATTTGAAATGCTTTTCAATTTTAGCGTCTTATAGCTCAAAATAATTAGTAAATGCATGAAAAATAACAAATGAAGTCAGAAAGGATTGAAAAATGATGATGTGGCTTTGAATGGTGCATTTTGAACACACAAAAAGTCAGGAGTTCAAATAAGTTTAAAAAATGATAGCCTTTGTAAGAGACGAGTTTCCGTATGAAATCCTGATACTTTGAAAGAGATTGTCCGTTTTGTACACGAAGTGCATCCAGTTTTTGCCGTAACCCTCTCAACTTTCTTGCACATGCTATGTGGATGAAATGATGATATCATGCCAACTTTCAACCTTTTCAGGGTTCATTTGAAATGCTTTTCAATTTTAGGGTCTTATAGCTCAAAATAATTAGTAAATGCATGAAAAATAACAAATGAAGTCAGAAAGGATTGAAAAATGATGATGTGGCTTTGAATGGTGCATTTTGAACACACAAAAAGTCAGGAGTTCAAATAAGTTTAAAAAATGAAATCCTTTGTAACAGACGAGTTTCCGTATGAAATCCTGATACTTTGAAAGAGATTGTCCGTTTTGTACACGAAGTGCATCCAGTTTTTGCCGTAACCCTCTCAACTTTCTTGCACATGCTATGTGGATGAAATGATGATATCATGCCAACTTTCAACCTTTTCAGGGTTCATTTGAAATGCTTTTCAATTTTAGCGTCTTATAGCTCAAAATAATTAGTAAATGCATGAAAAATAACAAATTAAGTCAGAAAGGATTGAAAAATGATGATGTGGCTTTGAATGGTGCATTTTGAACACACAAAAAGTCAGGAGTTCAAATAAGTTTAAAAAAAATGAAATCCCTTTGTAACAGACGAGTTTCCGTATGAAATCCTGATACTTTGAAAGAGATTGTCCGTTTTGTACACGAAGTGCATCCAGTTTTTGCCGTAACCCTCTCAACTTTCTTGCACATGATATGTGGATGAAATGATGATATCATGCCAACTTTCAACCTTTTCAGAGTTCATTTGAAATGCTTTTCAATTTTTGGGTCTTATAGCTCAAAATAATTAGTAAATGCATGAAAAATAACAAATGAAGTCAGAAAGGATTAAAAATGATGATGTGGCTTTGAATGGTGCATTTTGAACACACAAAAAGTCAGGAGTTCAAATAAGTTTAAAAAATGAAATCCTTTGTAACAGACGAGTTTCCGTGTGAAATCCTGATACTTTGAAAGAGATTGTCCGTTTTGTACATGAAATGCATCCAGTTTTTGCCGTAACCCTCTCAACTTTCTTGCACATGCTATGTGGATGAAATGATGATATCATGCCAACTTTCAACCTTTTCAGGGTTCATTTGAAATGCTTTTCAATTTTAGGGTCTTATAGCTCAAAATAATTAGTACATGCATGAAAAATAACAAATGAAGTCAGAAAGGATTGAAAAATGATGATGTGGCTTTGAATGGTGCATTTTGAACACACAAAAAGTCAGGAGTTCAACTAAGTTAAAAAAAATGAAATCCCTTTGTAACAGACGAGTTTCCGGATGAAATCCTGATACATTGAAAGAGATTGTCCGTTTTGTACACGAAGTGCATCCAGTTTTTGCCGTAACCCTCTCAACTTTCTTGCACATGCTATGTGGATGAAATGATGATATCATGCCAACTTTCAACCTTTTCAGAGTTCATTTGAAATGCTTTTCAATTTTAGGGTCTTATAGCTCAAAATAATTATTAAATGCACGAAAAATAACAAATGAAGTCAGAAAGGATTGAAAAATGATGATGTGGCTTTGAATGGTGCATTTTGAACACACAAAAAGTCAGGAGTTCAAATAAGTTTAAAAAATGAAATCCCTTTGTAACAGACGAGTTTCCGTATGAAATCCTGATACTTTGAAACAGATTGTCCGTTTTGTACATGAAGTGCATCCAGTTTTTGCCGTAACCCTCTCAACTTTCTTGCACATGCTATGTGGATGAAATGATGATATCATGCCAACTTTCAACCTTTTCAGAGTTCATTTGAAATGCTTTTCAATTTTAGGGTCTTATAGCTCAAAATAATTAGTAAATGCATGAAAAATAACAAATGAAGTCAGAAAGGATTGAAAAATGATGATGTGGCTTTGAATGGTGCATTTTGAACACACAAAAAGTCAGGAGTTCAAATAAGTTTAAAAAAATGAAATCCCTTTGTAACAGACGAGTTTCCGGATGAAATCCTGATACTTTGAAAGAAATTGTCCGTTTTGTACACGAAGTGCATCCAGTTTTTGCCGTAACCCTCTCAACTTTCTTGCACATGCTATTTGGATGAAATGATGATATCATGCCAACTTTCAACCTTTTCAGAGTTCATTTGAAATGCTTTTCAATTTTAGGGTCTTATAGCTCAAAATAATTAGTAAATGCATGAAAAATAACAAATGAAGTCAGAAAGGATTGAAAAATGATGATGTGGCTTTGAATGGTGCATTTTGAACACACAAAAAGTCAGGAGTTCAAATAAGTTTAAAAAATGAAATCCTTTGTAACAGACGAGTTTCCGTATGAAATCCTGATACTTTGAAAGAGATTGTCCGTTTTGTACACGAAGTGCATCCAGTTTTTGCCGTAACCCTCTCAACTTTCTTGCACATGCTATGTGGATGAAATGATGATATCATGCCAACTTTCAACCTTTTCAGGGTTCATTTGAAATGCTTTTCAATTTTAGGGTCTTATAGCTCAAAATAATTAGTAAATGCATGAAAAATAACAAATGAAGTCAGAAAGGATTGAAAAATGATGATGTGGCTTTGAATGGTGCATTTTGAACACACAAAAAGTCAGGAATTCAAATAAGTTTTAAAAAATGAAATCCCTTTGTAACAGACGAGTTTCCGTATGAAATCCTGATACTTTGAAACAGATTGTCCGTTTTGTACATGAAGTGCATCCAGTTTTTGCCGTAACCCTCTCAACTTTCTTGCACATGCTATGTGGATGAAATGATGATATCATGCCAACTTTCAACCTTTTCAGAGTTCATTTGAAATGCTTTTCAATTTTAGGGTTTTATAGCTCAAAATAATTCGTAAATGCATGAAAAATAACAAATGAAGTCAGAAAGGATTGAAAAATGATGATGTGGCTTTGAATGGTGCATTTTGAACACACAAAAAGTCAGGAATTCAAATAAGTTTTAAAAAATGAAATCCCTTTGTAACAGACGAGTTTCCGGATGAAATCCTGATACTTTGAAAGAGATTGTCCGTTTTGTACACGAAGTGCATCCAGTTTTTGCCGTAACCCTCTCAACTTTCTTGCACATGATATGTGGATGAAATGATGATATCATGCCAACTTTCAACCTTTTCAGAGTTCATTTGAAATGCTTTTCAATTTTAGCGTCTTATAGCTCAAAATAATTAGTAAATGCATGAAAAATAACAAATGAAGTCAGAAAGGATTGAAAAATGATGATGTGGCTTTGAATGGTGCATTTTGAACACACAAAAAGTCAGGAGTTCAAATAAGTTTAAAAAATGAAAGCCTTTGTAAGAGACGAGTTTCCGTATGAAATCCTGATACTTTGAAAGAGATTGTCCGTTTTGTACACGAAGTGCATCCAGTTTTTGCCGTAACCCTCTCAACTTTCTTGCACATGCTATGTGGATGAAATGATGATATCATGCCAACTTTCAACCTTTTCAGGGTTCATTTGAAATGCTTTTCAATTTTAGGGTCTTATAGCTCAAAATAATTAGTAAATGCATGAAAAATAACAAATGAAGTCAGAAAGGATTGAAAAATGATGATGTGGCTTTGAATGGTGCATTTTGAACACACAAAAAGTCAGGAGTTCAAATAAGTTTAAAAAATGAAATCCTTTGTAACAGACGAGTTTCCGTATGAAATCCTGATACTTTGAAAGAGATTGTCCGTTTTGTACACGAAGTGCATCCAGTTTTTGCCGTAACCCTCTCAACTTTCTTGCACATGCTATGTGGATGAAATGATGATATCATGCCAACTTTCAACCTTTTCAGGGTTCATTTGAAATGCTTTTCAATTTTAGCGTCTTATAGCTCAAAATAATTAGTAAATGCATGAAAAATAACAAATTAAGTCAGAAAGGATTGAAAAATGATGATGTGGCTTTGAATGGTGCATTTTGAACACACAAAAAGTCAGGAGTTCAAATAAGTTTAAAAAAATGAAATCCCTTTGTAACAGACGAGTTTCCGTATGAAATCCTGATACTTTGAAAGAGATTGTCCGTTTTGTACACGAAGTGCATCCAGTTTTTGCCGTAACCCTCTCAACTTTCTTGCACATGATATGTGGATGAAATGATGATATCATGCCAACTTTCAACCTTTTCAGAGTTCATTTGAAATGCTTTTCAATTTTTGGGTCTTATAGCTCAAAATAATTAGTAAATGCATGAAAAATAACAAATGAAGTCAGAAAGGATTGAAAAATGATGATGTGGCTTTGAATGGTGCATTTTGAACACACAAAAAGTCAGGAGTTCAAATAAGTTTAAAAAATGAAATCCTTTGTAACAGACGAGTTTCCGTGTGAAATCCTGATACTTTGAAAGAGATTGTCCGTTTTGTACATGAAGTGCATCCAGTTTTTGCCGTAACCCTCTCAACTTTCTTGCACATGCTATGTGGATGAAATGATGATATCATGCCAACTTTCAACCTTTTCTGGGTTCATTTGAAATGCTTTTCAATTTTAGGGTCTTATAGCTCAAAATAATTAGTAAATGCATGAAAAATAACAAATGAAGTCAGAAAGGATTGAAAAATGATGATGTGGCTTTGAATGGTGCATTTTGAACACACAAAAAGTCAGGAGTTCAAATAAGTTAAAAAAAATGAAATCCCTTTGTAACAGACGAGTTTCCGGATGAAATCCTGATACATTGAAAGAGATTGTCCGTTTTGTACACGAAGTGCATCCAGTTTTTGCCGTAACCCTCTCAACTTTCTTGCACATGCTATGTGGATGAAATGATGATATCATGCCAACTTTCAACCTTTTCAGAGTTCATTTGAAATGCTTTTCAATTTTAGGGTCTTATAGCTCAAAATAATTATTAAATGCACGAAAAATAACAAATGAAGTCAGAAAGGATTGAAAAATGATGATGTGGCTTTGAATGGTGCATTTTGAACACACAAAAAGTCAGGAGTTCAAATAAGTTTAAAAAATGAAATCCCTTTGTAACAGACGAGTTTCCGTATGAAATCCTGATACTTTGAAACAGATTGTCCGTTTTGTACATGAAGTGCATCCAGTTTTTGCCGTAACCCTCTCAACTTTCTTGCACATGCTATGTGGATGAAATGATGATATCATGCCAACTTTCAACCTTTTCAGAGTTCATTTGAAATGCTTTTCAATTTTAGGGTCTTATAGCTCAAAATAATTAGTAAATGCATGAAAAATAACAAATGAAGTCAGAAAGGATTGAAAAATGATGATGTGGCTTTGAATGGTGCATTTTGAACACACAAAAAGTCAGGAGTTCAAATAAGTTTAAAAAAACGAAATCCCTTTGTAACAGACGAGTTTCCGGATGAAATCCTGATACTTTGAAAGAGATTGTCCGTTTTGTACACGAAGTGCATCCAGTTTTTGCCGTAACCCTCTCAACTTTCTTGCACATGCTATTTGGATGAAATGATGATATCATGCCAACTTTCAACCTTTTCAGAGTTCATTTGAAATGCTTTTCAATTTTAGGGTCTTATAGCTCAAAATAATTAGTAAATGCATGAAAAATAACAAATGAAGTCAGAAAGGATTGAAAAATGATGATGTGGCTTTGAATGGTGCATTTTGAACACACAAAAAGTCAGGAGTTCAAATAAGTTTAAAAAATGAAATCCTTTGTAACAGACGAGTTTCCGTATGAAATCCTGATACTTTGAAAGAGATTGTCCGTTTTGTACACGAAGGGCATCCAGTTTTTGCCGTAACCCTCTCAACTTTCTTGCACATGCTATGTGGATGAAATGATGATATCATGCCAACTTTCAACCTTTTCAGGGTTCATTTGAAATGCTTTTCAATTTTAGGGTCTTATAGCTCAAAATAATTAGTAAATGCATGAAAAACAACAAATGAAGTCAGAAAGGATTGAAAAATGATGATGTGGCTTTGAATGGTGCATTTTGAACACACAAAAAGTCAGGAATTCAAATAAGTTTTAAAAAATGAAATCCCTTTGTAACAGACGAGTTTCCGGATGAAATCCTGATACTTTGAAAGAGATTGTCCGTTTTGTACACGAAGTGCATCCAGTTTTTGCCGTAACCCTCTCAACTTTCTTGCACATGATATGTGGATGAAATGATGATATCATGCCAACTTTCAACCTTTTCTGAGTTCATTTGAAATGCTTTTCAATTTCAGGGTCATATAGCTCAAAATAATTAGTAAATGCATGAAAAATAACAAATGAAGTCAGAAAGGATTGAAAAATGATGATGTGGCTTTGAATGGTGCATTTTGAACACACAAAAAGTCAGGAGTTCAAATAAGTTAAAAAAATGAAATCCTTTGTAACAGACGAGTTTCCGTATGAAATCCTGATACTTTGAAAGAGATTGTCCGTTTTGTACATGAAGTGCATCCAGTTTTTGCCGTAACCCTCTCAACTTTCTTGCACATGCTATGTGGATGAAATGATGATATCATGCCAACTTTCAACCTTTTCAGAGTTCATTTGAAATGCTTTTCAATTTTAGGGTCTTATAGCTCAAAATAATTAGTAAATGCATGAAAAATAACAAATGAAGTCAGAAAGGATTGAAAAATGATGATGTGGCTTTGAATGGTGCATTTTAAACACACAAAAAGTCAGGAGTTCAAATAAGTTTTAAAAATGAAATCCCTTTGTAACAGACGAGTTTCCGTATGAAATCCTGATACTTTGAAAGAGATTGTCCGTTTTGTACACGAAGTGCATCCAGTTTTTGCCGTAACCCTCTCAACTTTCTTGCACATGATATGTGGATGAAATGATGATATCATGCCAACTTTCAACCTTTTCAGGGTTCATTTGAAATGCTTTTCAATTTTAGGGTCTTATAGCTCAAAATAATTAGTAAATGCATGAAAAATAACAAATGAAGTCAGAAAGGATTGAAAAATGATGATGTGGCTTTGAATGGTGCATTTTGAACACACAAAAAGTCAGGAGTTCAAATAAGTTTAAAAAATGAAATCCTTTGTAACAGACGAGTTTCCGTATGAAATCCTGATACTTTGAAAGAGATTGTCCGTTTTGTACATGAAGTGCATCCAGTTTTTGCCGTAACCCTCTCAACTTTCTTGCACATGCTATGTGGATGAAATGATGATATCATGCCAACTTTCAACCTTTTCAGAGTTCATTTGAAATGCTTTTCAATTTTAGGGTCTTATAGCTCAAAATAATTAGTAAATGCATGAAAAATAACAAATGAAGTCAGAAAGGATTGAAAAATGATGATGTGGCTTTGAATGGTGCATTTTGAACACACAAAAAGTCAGGAGTTCAAATAAGTTTTAAAAATGAAATCCCTTTGTAACAGACGAGTTTCCGTATGAAATCCTGATACTTTGAAACAGATTGTCCGTTTTGTACACGAAGTGCATCCAGTTTTTGCCGCAACCCTCTCAACTTTCTTGCACATGCTATGTGGATGAAATGATGATATCATGCCAACTTTCAACCTTTTCAGGGTTCATTTGAAATGCTTTTCAATTTTAGGGTCTTATAGCTCAAAATAATTAGTAAATGCATGAAAAATAACAAATGAAGTCAGAAAGGATTGAAAATGATGATGTGGCTTTCAATGGTGCATTTTGAACACACAAAAAGTCAGGAGTTCAAATAAGTTTTAAAAAATGAAATCCCTTTGTAACAGACAAGTTTCCGGATGAAATCCTGATACTTTGAAAGAGATTGTCCGTTTTGTACAGGAAGTGCATCCAGTTTTTGCCGTAACCCTCTCAACTTTCTTGCACATGCTATTTGGATGAAATGATGATATAATGCCAACTTTCAACCTTTTCAGAGTTCATTTGAAATGCTTTTCAATTTTAGGGTCTTATAGCTCAAAATAATTAGTAAATGCATGAAAAATAACAAATGAAGTTAGAAAGGATTGAAAAATGATGATGTGGCTTTGAATGGTGCATTTTGAACACACAAAAAGTCAGGAGTTCAAATAAGTTTAAAAAATGAAATCCTTTGTAACAGACGAGTTTCCGTATGAAATCCTGATACTTTGAAAGAGATTGTCCGTTTTGTACACGAAGTGCATCCAGTTTTTGCCGTAACCCTCTCAACTTTCTTGCACATGCTATGTGGATGAAATGATGATATCATGCCAACTTTCAACCTTTTCAGGGTTCATTTGAAATGCTTTTCAATTTTAGGGTCTTATAGCTCAAAATAATTATTAAATGCACGAAAAATAACAAATGAAGTCAGAAAGGATTGAAAAATGATGATGTGGCTTTGAATGGTGCATTTTGAACACACAAAAAGTCAGGAGTTCAAATAAGTTTAAAAAATGAAATCCCTTTGTAACAGACGAGTTTCCGTATGAAATCCTGATACTTTGAAACAGATTGTCCGTTTTGTACATGAAGTGCATCCAGTTTTTGCCGTAACCCTCTCAACTTTCTTGCACATGCTATGTGGATGAAATGATGATATCATGCCAACTTTCAACCTTTTCAGAGTTCATTTGAAATGCTTTTCAATTTTAGGGTCTTATAGCTCAAAATAATTAGTAAATGCATGAAAAATAACAAATGAAGTCAGAAAGGATTGAAAAATGATGATGTGGCTTTGAATGGTGCATTTTGAACACACAAAAAGTCAGGAGTTCAAATAAGTTTAAAAAAATGAAATCCCTTTGTAACAGACGAGTTTCCGGATGAAATCCTGATACTTTGAAAGAGATTGTCCGTTTTGTACACGAAGTGGTGCATCCAGTTTTTGCCGTAACCCTCTCAACTTTCTTGCACATGCTATTTGGATGAAATGATGATATCATGCCAACTTTCAACCTTTTCAGAGTTCATTTGAAATGCTTTTCAATTTTAGGGTCTTATAGCTCAAAATAATTAGTAAATGCATGAAAAATAACAAATGAAGTCAGAAAGGATTGAAAAATGATGATGTGGCTTTGAATGGTGCATTTTGAACACACAAAAAGTCAGGAGTTCAAATAAGTTTAAAAAATGAAATCCTTTGTAACAGACGAGTTTCCGTATGAAATCCTGATACTTTGAAAGAGATTGTCCGTTTTGTACACGAAGGGCATCCAGTTTTTGCCGTAACCCTCTCAACTTTCTTGCACATGCTATGTGGATGAAATGATGATATCATGCCAACTTTCAACCTTTTCAGGTTCATTTGAAATGCTTTCAATTTTAGGGTCTTATAGCTCAAAATAATTAGTAAATGCATGAAAAATAACAAATGAAGTCAGAAAGGATTGAAAAATGATGATGTGGCTTTGAATGGTGCATTTTGAACACACAAAAAGTCAGGAATTCAAATAAGTTTTAAAAAAATGAAATCCCTTTGTAACAGACGAGTTTCGATGAAATCCTGATACTTTGAAAGAGATTGTCCGTTTTGTACACGAAGTGCATCCAGTTTTTGCCGTAACCCTCTCAACTTTCTTGCACATGATATGTGGATGAAATGATGATATCATGCCAACTTTCAACCTTTTCTGAGTTCATTTGAAATGCTTTTCAATTTCAGGGTCATATAGCTCAAAATAATTAGTAAATGCATGAAAAATAACAAATGAAGTCAGAAAGGATTGAAAAATGATGATGTGGCTTTGAATGGTGCATTTTGAACACACAAAAAGTCAGGAGTTCAAATAAGTTTAAAAAATGAAATCCTTTGTAACAGACGAGTTTCCGTATGAAATCCTGATACTTTGAAAGAGATTGTCCGTTTTGTACATGAAGTGCATCAAGTTTTTCCGTAACCCTCTCAACTTTCTTGCACATGCTATGTGGATGAAATGATGATATCATGCCAACTTTCAACCTTTTCAGAGTTCATTTGAAATGCTTTTCAATTTTAGGGTCTTATAGCTCAAAATAATTAGTAAATGCATGAAAAATAACAAATGAAGTCAGAAAGGATTGAAAAATGATGATGTGGCTTTGAATGGTGCATTTTAAAACACACAAAAAGTCAGGAGTTCAAATAAGTTTTAAAAATGAAATCCCTTTGTAACAGACGAGTTTCCGGATGAAATCCTGATACTTTGAAAGAGATTGTCCGTTTTGTACACGAAGTGCATCCAGTTTTTGCCGTAACCCTCTCAACTTTCTTGCACATGATATGTGGATGAAATGATGATATCATGCCAACTTTCAACCTTTTCTGAGTTCATTTGAAATGCTTTTCAATTTCAGGGTCATATAGCTCAAAATAATTAGTAAATGCATGAAAAATAACAAATGAAGTCAGAAAGGATTGAAAAATGATGATGTGGCTTTGAATGGTGCATTTTGAACACACAAAAAGTCAGGAGTTCAAATAAGTTAAAAAAATGAAATCCTTTGTAACAGACGAGTTTTCCGTATGAAATCCTGATACTTTGAAAGAGATTGTCCGTTTTGTACATGAAGTGCATCCAGTTTTGCCGTAACCCTCTCAACTTTCTTGCACATGCTATGTGGATGAAATGATGATATAATGCCAACTTTCAACCTTTTCAGAGTTCATTGAAATGCTTTTCATTTTAGGGTCTTATAGCTCAAAATAATTAGTAAATGCATGAAAAATAACAAATGAAGTCAGAAAGGATTGAAAAATGATGATGTGGCTTTGAATGGTGCATTTTAAACACACAAAAAGTCAGGAGTTCAAATAAGTTTTAAAAATGAAATCCCTTTGTAACAGACGAGTTTCCGTATGAAATCCTGATACTTTGAAAGAGATTGTCCGTTTTGTACACGAAGTGCATCCAGTTTTTGCCGTAACCCTCTCAACTTTCTTGCACATGATATGTGGATGAAATGATGATATCATGCCAACTTTCAACCTTTTCAGGGTTCATTTGAAATGCTTTTCAATTTTAGGGTCTTATAGCTCAAAATAATTAGTAAATGCATGAAAAATAACAAATGAAGTCAGAAAGGATTGAAAAATGATGATGTGGCTTTGAATGGTGCATTTTGAACACACAAAAAGTCAGGAGTTCAAATAAGTTTAAAAAATGAAATCCTTTGTAACAGACGAGTTTCCGTATGAAATCCTGATACTTTGAAAGAGATTGTCCGTTTTGTACATGAAGTGCATCCAGTTTTTGCCGTAACCCTCTCAACTTTCTTGCACATGCTATGTGGATGAAATGATGATATCATGCCAACTTTCAACCTTTTCAGAGTTCATTTGAAATGCTTTTCAATTTTAGGGTCTTATAGCTCAAAATAATTAGTAAATGCATGAAAAATAACAAATGAAGTCAGAAAGGATTGAAAAATGATGATGTGGCTTTGAATGGTGCATTTTGAACACACAAAAAGTCAGGAGTTCAAATAAGTTTTAAAAATGAAATCCCTTTGTAACAGACGAGTTTCCGTATGAAATCCTGATACTTTGAAACAGATTGTCCGTTTTGTACACGAAGTGCATCCAGTTTTTGCCGCAACCCTCTCAACTTTCTTGCACATGCTATGTGGATGAAATGATGATATCATGCCAACTTTCAACCTTTTCAGGGTTCATTTGAAATGCTTTTCAATTTTAGGGTCTTATAGCTCAAAATAATTAGTAAATGCATGAAAAATAACAAATGAAGTCAGAAAGGATTGAAAATGATGATGTGGCTTTCAATGGTGCATTTTGAACACACAAAAAGTCAGGAGTTCAAATAAGTTTTAAAAAATGAAATCCCTTTGTAACAGACAAGTTTCCGGATGAAATCCTGATACTTTGAAAGAGATTGTCCGTTTTGTACAGGAAGTGCATCCAGTTTTTGCCGTAACCCTCTCAACTTTCTTGCACATGCTATTTGGATGAAATGATGATATAATGCCAACTTTCAACCTTTTCAGAGTTCATTTGAAATGCTTTTCAATTTTAGGGTCTTATAGCTCAAAATAATTAGTAAATGCATGAAAAATAACAAATGAAGTTAGAAAGGATTGAAAAATGATGATGTGGCTTTGAATGGTGCATTTTGAACACACAAAAAGTCAGGAGTTCAAATAAGTTTAAAAAATGAAATCCTTTGTAACAGACGAGTTTCCGTATGAAATCCTGATACTTTGAAAGAGATTGTCCGTTTTGTACACGAAGTGCATCCAGTTTTTGCCGTAACCCTCTCAACTTTCTTGCACATGCTATGTGGATGAAATGATGATATCATGCCAACTTTCAACCTTTTCAGGGTTCATTTGAAATGCTTTTCAATTTTAGGGTCTTATAGCTCAAAATAATTATTAAATGCACGAAAAATAACAAATGAAGTCAGAAAGGATTGAAAAATGATGATGTGGCTTTGAATGGTGCATTTTGAACACACAAAAAGTCAGGAGTTCAAATAAGTTTAAAAAATGAAATCCCTTTGTAACAGACGAGTTTCCGTATGAAATCCTGATACTTTGAAACAGATTGTCCGTTTTGTACATGAAGTGCATCCAGTTTTTGCCGTAACCCTCTCAACTTTCTTGCACATGCTATGTGGATGAAATGATGATATCATGCCAACTTTCAACCTTTTCAGAGTTCATTTGAAATGCTTTTCAATTTTAGGGTCTTATAGCTCAAAATAATTAGTAAATGCATGAAAAATAACAAATGAAGTCAGAAAGGATTGAAAAATGATGATGTGGCTTTGAATGGTGCATTTTGAACACACAAAAAGTCAGGAGTTCAAATAAGTTTAAAAAAATGAAATCCCTTTGTAACAGACGAGTTTCCGGATGAAATCCTGATACTTTGAAAGAGATTGTCCGTTTTGTACACGAAGTGCATCCAGTTTTTGCCGTAACCCTCTCAACTTTCTTGCACATGCTATTTGGATGAAATGATGATATCATGCCAACTTTCAACCTTTTCAGAGTTCATTTGAAATGCTTTTCAATTTTAGGGTCTTATAGCTCAAAATAATTAGTAAATGCATGAAAAATAACAAATGAAGTCAGAAAGGATTGAAAAATGATGATGTGGCTTTGAATGGTGCATTTTGAACACACAAAAAGTCAGGAGTTCAAATAAGTTTAAAAAATGAAATCCTTTGTAACAGACGAGTTTCCGTATGAAATCCTGATACTTTGAAAGAGATTGTCCGTTTTGTACACGAAGGGCATCCAGTTTTTGCCGTAACCCTCTCAACTTTCTTGCACATGCTATGTGGATGAAATGATGATATCATGCCAACTTTCAACCTTTTCAGGGTTCATTTGAAATGCTTTTCAATTTTAGGGTCTTATAGCTCAAAATAATTAGTAAATGCATGAAAAATAAAAATTGAAGTCAGAAAGGATTGAAAAATGATGATGTGGCTTTGAATGGTGCATTTTGAACACACAAAAAGTCAGGAATTCAAATAAGTTTTAAAAAATGAAATCCCTTTGTAACAGACGAGTTTCCGGATGAAATCCTGATACTTTGAAAGAGATTGTCCGTTTTGTACACGAAGTGCATCCAGTTTTTGCCGTAACCCTCTCAACTTTCTTGCACATGATATGTGGATGAAATGATGATATCATGCCAACTTTCAACCTTTTCTGAGTTCATTTGAAATGCTTTTCAATTTCAGGGTCATATAGCTCAAAATAATTAGTAAATGCATGAAAAATAACAAATGAAGTCAGAAAGGATTGAAAAATGATGATGTGGCTTTGAATGGTGCATTTTGAACACACAAAAAGTCAGGAGTTCAAATAAGTTTAAAAAATGAAATCCTTTGTAACAGACGAGTTTCCGTATGAAATCCTGATACTTTGAAAGAGATTGTCCGTTTTGTACATGAAGTGCATCAAGTTTTTTCCGTAACCCTCTCAACTTTCTTGCACATGCTATGTGGATGAAATGATGATATCATGCCAACTTTCAACCTTTTCAGAGTTCATTTGAAATGCTTTTCAATTTTAGGGTCTTATAGCTCAAAATAATTAGTAAATGCATGAAAAATAACAAATGAAGTCAGAAAGGATTGAAAAATGATGATGTGGCTTTGAATGGTGCATTTTAAACACACAAAAAGTCAGGAGTTCAAATAAGTTTTAAAAATGAAATCCCTTTGTAACAGACGAGTTTCCGTATGAAATCCTGATACTTTGAAAGAGATTGCCCGTTTTGTACACGAAGTGCATCCAGTTTTTGCCGTAACCCTCTCAACTTTCTTGCACATGATATGTGGATGAAATGATGATATCATGCCAACTTTCAACCTTTTCAGGGTTCATTTGAAATGCTTTTCAATTTTAGGGTCTTATAGCTCAAAATAATTAGTAAATGCATGAAAAATAACAAATGAAGTCAGAAAGGATTGAAAAATGATGATGTGGCTTTGAATGGTGCATTTTGAACACACAAAAAGTCAGGAGTTCAAATAAGTTTAAAAAATGAAATCCTTTGTAACAGACGAGTTTCCGTATGAAATCCTGATACTTTGAAAGAGATTGTCCGTTTTGTACATGAAGTGCATCCAGTTTTTGCCGTAACCCTCTCAACTTTCTTGCACATGCTATGTGGATGAAATGATGATATCATGCCAACTTTCAACCTTTTCAGAGTTCATTTGAAATGCTTTTCAATTTTAGGGTCTTATAGCTCAAAATAATTAGTAAATGCATGAAAAATAACAAATGAAGTCAGAAAGGATTGAAAAATGATGATGTGGCTTTGAATGGTGCATTTTGAACACACAAAAAGTCAGGAGTTCAAATAAGTTTAAAAAATGAAATCCTTTGTAACAGACGAGTTTCCGTATGAAATCCTGATACTTTGAAAGAGATTGTCCGTTTTGTACATGAAGTGCATCCAGTTTTTGCCGTAACCCTCTCAACTTTCTTGCACATGCTATGTGGATGAAATGATGATATCATGCCAACTTTCAACCTTTTCAGGGTTCATTTGAAATGCTTTTCAATTTTAGGGTCTTATAGCTCAAAATAATTAGTAAATGCATGAAAAATAACAAATGAAGTCAGAAAGGATTGAAAAATGATGATGTGGCTTTGAATGGTGCATTTTGAACACACAAAAAGTCAGGAATTCAAATAAGTTTTAAAAAATGAAATCCCTTTGTAACAGACGAGTTTCCGGATGAAATCCTGATACTTTGAAAGAGATTGTCCGTTTTGTACACGAAGTGCATCCAGTTTTTGCCGTAACCCTCTCAACTTTCTTGCACATGATATGTGGATGAGATGATGATATCATGCCAACTTTCAACCTTTTCAGAGTTCATTTGAAATGCTTTTCAATTTTAGGGTCATATAGCTCAAAATAATTAGTAAATGCATGAAAAATAACAAATGAAGTCAGAAAGGATTGAAAAATGATGATTTGGCTTTGAATGGTGCATTTTGAACACACAAAAAGTCTGGAGTTCAAATAAGTTTAAAAAATGAAATCCTTTGTAACAGACGAGTTTCCGTGTGAAATCTTGATACTTTGAAAGAGATTGTCCGTTTTGTACATGAAGTGCATCCAGTTCTTGCCGTAACCCTCTCAACTTTCTTGCACATGCTATGTGGATGAAATGATGATATCATGCCAACTTTCAACCTTTTCAGGGTTCATTTGAAATGCTTTTCAATTTTAGGGTCTTATAGCTCAAAATAATTAGTAAATGCATGAAAAATAACAAATGAAGTCAGAAAGGATTGAAAAATGATGATGTGGCTTTGAATGGTGCATTTTGAACACACAAAAAGTCAGGAGTTCAAATAAGTTTAAAAAAATGAAATCCCTTTGTAACAGACGAGTTTCCGGATGAAATCCTGATACTTTGAAAGAGATTGTCCGTTTTGTACACGAAGTGCATCCAGTTTTTGCCGTAACCCTGTCAACTTTCTTGCACATGCTATGTGGATGAAATGATGATATCATGCCAACTTTCAACCTTTTCAGAGTTCATTTGAAATGCTTTTCAATTTTAGGGTCTTATAGCTCAAAATAATTAGTAAATGCACGAAAAATAACAAATGAAGTCAGAAAGGATTGAAAAATGATGATGTGGCTTTGAATGGTGCATTTTGAACACACAAAAAGTCAGGAGTTCAAATAAGTTTTAAAAATGAAATCCCTTTGTAACAGATGAGTTTCCGTATGAAATCCTGATACTTTGAAAGAGATTGTCCGTTTTGTACACGAAGTGCATCCAGTTTTTGCCGTAACCCTCTCAACTTTCTTGCACATGCTATGTGGATGAAATGATGATATCATGCCAACTTTCAACCTTTTCAGAGTTCATTTGAAGTGCTTTTCAATTTTAGGGTCTTATAGCTCAAAATAATTAGTAAATGCATGAAAAATAACAAATGAAGTCAGAAAGGATTGAAAAATGATGATGTGGCTTTGAATGGTGCATTTTGAACACACAAAAAGTCAGGAGTTCAAATAAGTTTTAAAAAATGAAATCCCTTTGTAACAGACGAGTTTCCGGATGAAATCCTGATACTTTGAAAGTGATTGTCCGTTTTGTACACGAAGTGCATCCAGTTTTTGCCGTAACCCTCTCAACTTTCTTGCACATGCTATGTGGATGAAATGATGATATCATGCCAACTTTCAACCTTTTCAGCGTTCATTTGAAATGCTTTTCAATTTTAGGGTCTTATAGCTCAAAATAATTAGTAAATGCATGAAAAATAACAAATGAAGTCAGAAAGGATTGAAAAATGATGATGTGGCTTTGAATGGTGCATTTTGAACACACAAAAAGTCAGGAGTTCAAATAAGTTTAAAAAATGAAATCCTTTGTAACAGACGAGTTTCCGTATGAAATCCTGATACTTTGAAAGAGATTGTCCGTTTTGTACATGAAGTGCATCCAGTTTTTGCCGTAACCCTCTCAACTTTCTTGCACATGCTATGTGGATGAAATGATGATATCATGCCAACTTTCAACCTTTTCAGGGTTCATTTGAAATGCTTTTCAATTTTTGGGTCTTATAGCTCAAAATAATTAGTAAATGCATGAAAAATAACAAATGAAGTCAGAAAGGATTGAAAAATGATGATGTGGCTTTGAATGGTGCATTTTGAACACACAAAAAGTCAGGAGTTCAAATAATTTAAAAAACTGAAATCCCTTTGTAACAGACGAGTTTCCGGATGAAATCCTGATACTTTGAAAGAGATTGTCCGTTTTGTACACGAAGTGCATCCAGTTTTTGTCGTGGAATTAACACGTCAGATGTCCTTAGTGTCAGGACTTAGTCGTGAGGCCAATGCATCTATGTGGTAGCTTGAGAGGGGTTGAGCGGAATTGAGAGACGCAACACAAGACAAGGATTTAGACAGCTTCGGGCCCCGGGAAACATCATCCGGTAACAACCCTACTTGCTGTTTGAGGCTAGGTCTCATTATGATCACGGGAGAGTCGCCGGGAACCGGTTCTCGGTGTTTAGCCCTATCGATTGTTTTTCGTCCCCTCTTGGGGTGCCCTGCCCCTCCTTATATAAGTTAGAGGGGCGGGTTACATGTGGAGTCCTAGTAGGACTAGGACTAGTCTATCTTCTCTTACAAGTTAATTACAAGTCCGGGTCTTGCTTCCTCATAAAGGAAATATTCGTCATCCCTTTCTTCTTAAGCCGGCCCATCATAAACGTGAGCCGGCCTTCTGGGCCTTGGGCCTTGTCTTCTATCTGACCCGCCGTTGAGGTTATCAGTAAGTCACCAAATACTCGCCGGGTCTCTGTGAGCCGCCAAGTTCGGCCGGGTCATACCGCATGGTATATCCCCGACATTAGCCCCCAGTTTAATTTGGATTTATCCGTGTTAAACTGATCCTGCAATATAAACACAAGAACAAATTTGACAGGTTGTGCTGCGGGTTAAATATTCTTGTAAACCGGCACCTGATCATCCTTGAGTCCTTGACATTTTCTCCTGGAATATCCGGGTCAATCGGCCAGCTTCAGAGTCAATTTATTCACATTAGTCTCTTGTAGAGAAATATTGTAAAAAATAACCCACTTGAATCGGCTTCCAGAACGCCGGCTTAAAACATATTGGTCTTCAAATACTCATCTGACTTTCAGTCGGCTTGAAGAGGTAAAACTTGCCAGTTTATCGTAACCAAAATTGTCGGCTTGTAAATATTGATAGCACCGGGTCATAACTGTTGCCGACACCGGGTCATGATTATTGATGTCGCCGGGTTGTAGACACAGGGTCATAATGATTGGTGACGCCGGGTCAATCTGGTTTGCTCAAAACAAAGAATTTGAAAATATTTCTCCCTTATATCCATATTACCTGTAGCCCCCAAGGGCCGGTTTAATCAGCATGAATAAGCCGGGACTTATCACCATGGCTTTAAATAAAATCCAGTTGTGTAGCCCCCATGAATCGGCTATAGTCATAGTAGTGTAGCCGGGTCATCCTAGAATTGTCTTGAATTGTTGCCAGGAGCAATTGGTAGCCCCCAAGGGCCGGCTCATTTAGAATGTGATGAGTCGGGTCTTCAATGAAGTGAGCAAAAAATGACTTTGCATTAGCCCCCAAGTGCCATGGTGCCTGCTGGCAGTGACATGGGACTTGCATATTTGATGTAATCTCAACTTGAATAATGTAGCCCCCAAGTGCCGGGTTGTAAGCTTGCAGCGACTCGGGACTATTCCTTTCATTGTAGAATAAATCATATCCATTGATAAAATAATAGCCATTGCGCCAAAGCGACTTTGAAAACCTCAATCATAATATTAGTTACTGATAACCATAATAAAAATCCAGCCATGCTGGCTATTAAACATTTGAATAACCCGGTTTGAAACCTCAGTCATTCAATATCATAGTGAAAATCCAGCCAAGTTTGGCTATTTAAGGATTCAAATACCTTATCTGTTGACAAGTAAATCCGGAGGTTAAATACCCGACGACTCTTGGCTGATGGCAATTTATTACGCCTCCATTGTAAGCCGGAAATTTTATAACCCGGCGGCTTATAGCCTTTGAGAAAACCAAGAATTGACAACCCTTTTGAGACACCAATTTCAATCTTTGATGATGGGCTTGAACTTAATCATTTATGTAAGTCATAGCCCTGTAAATCCTGCACAGAGTTTAAACAACATAAGCCCTGGCGACTTTAACGTTAAAAGCCAGGACGGGCAACCACCCAAATGTAGTCTTATCCTGCACACAAGTAGATCACAAAATCCCTTGGCGGTTTACCGCAGGGCGGGTCATAATATCTTACATATAACCACTGTGATATTGAATTTGTACTGCCGGTTTACATGACCTGTGCAGTAAGGGTGATAACCCAATCCTTAGAAGCCAATGCTTCCACATAGATGATGATTGTCATAAGCTGGCGATTTACCATTGAAAATCAAGCCGGGTTAAATAACAACCACTCATATACACTTTAGATATGAAAAAGAGCTTCAAATAAAATCCAAAAATTGTTTGCAAAAAGAGACTTCAAAATTTTTGAGGCTTCTGATTCGAATACGATCAGAAAACCGTCCCAAAGGGGTTAAGCTAAGATTCGAATACGATCATATAGCCCCCAGTGGCCTTGGCGTTGCCGATCAAGAGGGTACCGACAGCTATGTTCTCTTTGGTTCGAATACGACCTATGTTTGAACAAGAAGCCCCCAAATGACCTTGAGAGTTGTTTAACGACGCTGATTCGAATACGATCCACGTCGGTTCCCAAAGGGGGTTGAGCTACGGTTCAAATATGACCAAGAAACTCCCCAATGAGCTCAGCAGTGCGCCGATCAAAAGGGTATCGACAACTATGTTCTCTTTGGTTCGAATACGACCTATGTTTGAACAGGAAGCCCCCTAGTGATCATGAGAATATTTAACGACTCTGATTCGAATACAATCAGGGTCATACCAAAAGGGTTAAGCTAAATTCGAATACGATCAGCTCCCAATGGTCATTAAAGCAGGGTACCTTGAGCCGGATGTTTGAACCGGATATGAAAGCTTCAAAACCTTGCGGGAGAGAGAAATCTCTTGAACCGGATTTTAAACCGGAATCATTATTTTGAACCGGCAATTTTCTGACGGCCTTTAAATTTTCATCAATATGGTAGCAGCCTCCGGAACCGGGTTATCATTCCCTCCAACGACCCGGGGTTCCCGAGTCATGCCATTGTAGCCCCCGAGTCTTAAGTCGACTCAAGGAGTTGGCTTAAGATTCTCCGTAGTTGACCGTGATATAGACCGGTTTGAGTCCTACATGGGAGAACTTGCAAGCCAAAGTAATTGCTCTTTTTAAAGAAAATAATATGCAATATAACATATACTGGATGGATTTCACCTGATATGCCAGGCTAGTGATTTATCCACCGCGGAATTGTAAGCCAGCGTGGACGGGAGAGTCGGCCGCAGAAGCGGACTGGTGAGTTATCTGTGGTATTGTAAACCGGCACAAATGGGAGAGCCGGCGCGGTGTTGTTGTTGCAGACTAAGCCACAGAGGCGGCGGTTCGCACCCACATTTATTCATAACATGACATCGCTTTTATAATGAACATCAGTCCTGCATGATTAAAATATACTGGCCGGAATATTTATTCCTCAAATAAAATAACCTGTTATGAAACAGTTTGGACAGATATCACCTGAGCGGACGACAGATGATTTGGTCCACGCGCAGTCTGGCGCAGATACATGTACTTTGAACTCCGTACATTGCAATTAGTAGTATGTATCGAGGTATTTTTGTGTTGACCTGTGAGAATCCTGGCAGATACTGCCACAACTGATCGGCCACTGATTTTTGTCCTCACTAGAGCCAATGAACAATTTAATATTGTGCCCTTCGATGAAAACCTTATAGGGCCCGCCTTGTCTGGTGATATGCTAACAGTATTGTTACCAACAGCAAGCAGAATCTCCAATATATCCCTTGACTTCTTTTTCTCCTAACCCGCCCCCTCCTGTCCCTACCTTAATTCAGCAGAGGAGTGGGCGAGAGCAGGGACAAGCAGTTAAGCCGGCGGTGAGGGCGGTGACCAGGCGGAGGCAAAGCAGCGCAGCTGGACTCGGTGAGTTAGCAAGCACGGGCCCCGGTAGGTACAAGAGCCGGCGCTGGGAGGCAGTTCGGAAGCGCTGGCGACGTGAGGCCACATCGGTGAGACGGGGCCACAATCGCGACGGGTCGCAGCGGCGGCAGATGTGGTTCGGTGGCCCGGGTCGCAGCGGGATGGCGGCTCAGATGGGCCATGGGATCAGCGGCTCGTCGGCAGCCGGCGACGGGTCGACGGAGTGATGACTGGTCAACAGAAACACAGCAGCAGCTCGGCGCCGGGGGGTGAGCTTAACGGCAGACAGGTCGGGTCACGGTGCAGCAACTTGATGGCGACTTAGAGACCGACAAGGCGGCTTACAGCAGGGGCTTGATCCGGCGGCGGTTCAAGGGAGCATGCGGCCGGAGTGGAGGTGGCAACGGGGAAGCCGGAGCCGGCCAATCAGGGGCGCGAGCCAGTGCGGTGATCCGGCGATGCGAAGATGGCAAATTAGCGGCAACGCGGCTGACAGGTGACGCAGGGCGTGCGGTGGCTGCAACAACACCTCCCCTCCTCGCCTGGCAGCGCAACACGGCGGGTTAGTACGCCGGTGAAGGGGACTCCTGGTGCGGCACGAGGCCTTGGCGAATCGAAGACGGGTTGAGCTTTTGAACCGGCGGGTGCGGTTGACGGAGTGAGGCGGCGCTTGGCAGCTCGTCTCACAGTGGTAATTGCAGTAGAGGGCCGGCTCGGGGCTCAACAGCCGGCGACGACGATGTAGGCGACTCTCCGGCGGTGGCGACTCGCGTCCAAAACCGAGGCGGTGACTCGGCGAAGGCAGGCGAGCGGTGGAAAGCCATGGCGGCTCAACCGCGGTGGAGATCAGGCGGCGACTCAATGGAGGCGGACGAGACGGAGATGGCGGAGATGAGCCGATGCGACGGCTCATAGTAGTTCTGCGAGGACGGCGACTTGAGGCCGGCGGTCTGAGGTTGTGGCGACTTGCGACACAAGCAGGCGGGTCGTGGCACTTGGCGGTTTGGGGACGCATCCAGGATGGCCCCGCGCCGGTTCATTGGCAGCGAGACGAGCAGGGCCGGCTCACGGGGCTCGGGAGCCGGGTCGCCTGAATGGAGGCGCGGCGCAGAGGACCACGGCGGTCTGCGCGTCGAGGGTTAAGAAGCCGGTGCAGAGCAAACCGGCGCCGTGGCAGAACAACAGAGGTCGGCGGCGGTTCAAGGGCGGTTCTTCCGGCCTGCAGGTGACGGCCGGGGCACGTGCACGACCCGCCGGTGTGGTGAAGCGGAGGCGATTCAAGCGCGGAGACCCGGCAGGACGCTGGAGGTCGAGCGCGGAGGCGATTCAGGCGCGGAGACCCGGCAGGGCGCTGGAGGTCGAGCGCGGGGCGGAGGCGCGAGGCCAGCCGCGGCCAGAGACGGCTGCGCGACCGGGCGGCTCACCGGCGGAACGGCTCAGGCGCGGAGAACCGGCAGGGCGCTGGAGGCCGAGCGCGGAGGCGGAGGCGCGAGGCCAGCCGCGGCCAGAGACGGCTGCGCGACCGGGCGGCTCACCGGCGGAACGGCTCAGGCGCGGAGAACCGGCAGGGCGCTGGAGGCCGAGCGCGGAGGCGGAGGCGCGAGGCCAGCCGCGGCCAGAGACGGCTGCGCGACCGGGCGGCTCACCGGCGGAACGGCTCAGGCGCGGAGAACCGGCAGGGCGCTGGAGGCCGAGCGCGGAGGCGGAGGCGCGAGGCCAGCCGCGGCTAGAGACGGCTGCGCGACCGGGCGGCTCACCGGCGGAACGGCTTAGGCGCGGAGACCCGGCGACTCACGGCGGCTCACTTGCGGTGGAGACAAGGCCGTCCGACGGCGGGCGGGTCAAGGCGACCCCAGCAGAGGCAAAGCAGCGGCGCAGCAACGACCCGGCGGGTTGGATGCGCGAACCGGCGACGGCGGGGGCGCAGTGGGTCGATGAGCCTGATGTTGGAGGAGTCCAAGCCCGTGGATCACCCAGGTCCGGGTCGCTGACTGATTTTGTTAATAGAGATGATGGTTACTGCCCATAAAATTTCTGATCTCAATCCAGTGAACTCGAAGTTGATGCAGATCCCTCCAAAAAATTGGTCTTTTCTTTATCCAGACGCGAACTTCTCAATCCCTAAGATGAAATCCCTTCAAGGACTCAACACCACCGCGCCTCCGCCCCACGGTGGGCGCCAACTGTCGTGGAATTAACACGTCAGATGTCCTTAGTGTCAGGACTTAGTCGTGAGGCCAATGCATCTATATGGTAGCTTGAGAGGGGTTGAGCGGAATTGAGAGACGCAACACAAGACAAGGATTTAGACAGCTTCGGGCCCCGGGAAACATCATCCGGTAACAACCCTACATGCTGTTTGAGGCTAGGTCTCATTATGATCACAGGAGAGTCGCCGGGAACCGGCTCTCGGTGTTTAGCCCTATCGATTGTTTTTCGTCCCCTCTTGGGGTGCCCTGCCCCTCCTTATATAAGTTAGAGGGGCGGGTTACATGTGGAGTCCTAGTAGGACTAGGACTAGTCTATCTTCTCTTACAAGTTAATTACAAGTCCGGGTCTTGCTTCCTCATAAAGGAAATATTCGTCATCCCTTTCTTCTTAAGCCGGCCCATCATAAACGTGAGCCGGCCTTCTGGGCCTTGGGCCTTGTCTTCTATCTGACCCGCCGTTGAGGTTATCAGTAAGTCACCAAATACTCGCCGGGTCTCTGTGAGCCGCCAAGTTCGGCCGGGTCATACCGCATGGTATATCCCCGACAGTTTTTGCCGTAACCCTCTCAACTTTCTTGCACATGATATGTGGATGAAATGATGATATCATGCCAACTTTCAACCTTTTCAGAGTTCATTTGAAATGCTTTTCAATTTTAGGGTCTTATAGTTCAAAATAATTAGTAAATGCATGAAAAATAACAAATGAAGTCAGAAAGGATTGAAAAATGATTATGTGGCTTTGAATGGTGCATTTTGAACACACAAAAAGTCAGGAGTTCAAATAAGTTTAAAAAATGAAATCCTTTGTAACAGACGAGTTTCCGTGTGAAATCCTGATACTTTGAAAGAGATTGTCCGTTTTCTACATGAAGTGCATCCAGTTCTTGCCGTAACCCTCTCAACTTTCTTGCACATGCTATGTGGATGAAATGATAATATCATGCCAACTTTCAACCTTTTCAGGGTTCATTTGAAATGCTTTTCAATTTTACGGTCTTATAGCTCAAAATAATTAGTAAATGCATGAAAAATAACAAATGAAGTCAGAAAGGATTGAAAAATGATGATGTGGCTTTGAATGGTGCATTTTGAACACACAAAAAGTCAGGAGTTCAAATAAGTTTAAAAAAATTAAATCCCTTTGTAACAGACGAGTTTCCGGATGAAATCCTGATACTTTGAAAGAGATTGTCCGTTTTGTACACGAAGTGCATCCAGTTTTTGCCGTAACCCTCTCAACTTTCTTGCACATGCTATGTGGATGAAATGATGATATCATGCCAACTTTCAACCTTTTCAGAGTTCATTTGAAATGCTTTTCAATTTTAGGGTCTTATAGCTCAAAATAATTAGTAAATGCACGAAAAATAACAAATGAAGTCAGAAAGGATTGAAAAATGATGATGTGGCTTTGAATGGTGCATTTTGAACACACAAAAAGTCAAGAGTTCAAATAAGTTTTAAAAATGAAATCCCTTTGTAACAGACGAGTTTCCGTATGAAATCCTGATACTTTGAAACAGATTGTCCGTTTTGTACACGAAGTGCATCCAGTTTTTGCCGTAACCCTCTCAACTTTCTTGCACATGCTATGTGGATGAAATGATGATATCACGCCAACTTTCAACCTTTTCAGAGTTCATTTGAAATGCTTTTCAATTTTAGGGTCTTATAGCTCAAAATAATTAGTAAATGCACGAAAAATAACAAATGAAGTCAGAAAGGATTGAAAAATGATGATGTGGCTTTGAATGGTGCATTTTGAACACACAAAAAGTCAGGAGTTCAAATAAGTTTTAAAAAATGAAATCCCTTTGTAACAGACGAGTTTCCGGATGAAATCCTGATACTTTGAAAGAGATTGTCCATTTTGTACACGAAGTGCATCCAGTTCTTGCCGTAACCCTCTCAACTTTCTTGCACATGCTATGTGGATGAAATGATGATATCATGCCAACTTTCAACCTTTTCAGAGTTCATTTGAAATGCTTTTCAATTTTAGGGTCTTATAGCTCAAAATAATTAGTAAATGCATGAAAAATAACAAATGAAGTCAGAAAGGATTGAAAAATGATGATGTGGCTTTGAATGGTGCATTTTGAACACACAAAAAGTCAAGAGTTCAAATAAGTTTAAAAAATGAAATCCTTTGTAACAGACGAGTTTCCGTATGAAATCCTGATACTTTGAAAGAGATTGTCCATTTTGTACATGAAGTGCATCCAGTTTTTGCCGTAACCCTCTCAACTTTCTTGCACATGCTATGTGGATGAAATGATGATATCATGCCAACTTTCAACCTTTTCAGGGTTCATTTGAAATGCTTTTCAATTTTAGGGTCTTATAGCTCAAAATAATTAGTAAATGCATGAAAAATAACAAATGAAGTCAGAAAGGATTGAAAAATGATGATGTGGCTTTGAATGGTGCATTTTGAACACACAAAAAGTCAGGAGTTCAAATAAGTTTTAAAAAATGAAATCCCTTTGTAACAGACGAGTTTCCGGATGAAATCCTGATACTTTGAAAGAGATTGTCCGTTTTGTACATGAAGTGCATCCAGTTTTTGCCGTAACCCTCTCAACTTTCTTGCACATGCTATGTGGATGAAATGATGATATCATGCCAACTTTCAACCTTTTCAGAGTTCATTTGAAATGCTTTTCAATTTTAGGGTCTTATAGCTCAAAATAATTAGTAAATGCATGAAAAATAACAAATGAAGTCAGAAAGGATTGAAAAATGATGATGTGGCTTTGAATGGTGCATTTTGAACACACAAAAAGTCAAGAGTTCAAATAATTTTAAAAAATGAAATCCTTTGTAACAGACGAGTTTCCGTATGAAATCCTGATACTTTGAAAGAGATTGTCCATTTTGTACATGAAGTGCATCCAGTTTTTGCCGTAACCCTCTCAACTTTCTTGCACATGCTATGTGGATGAAATGATGATATCATGCCAACTTTCAACCTTTTCAGGGTTCATTTGAAATGCTTTTCAATTTTAGGGTCTTATAGCTCAAAATAATTAGTAAATGCATGAAAAATAACAAATGAAGTCAGAAAGGATTGAAAAATGATGATGTGGCTTTGAATGGTGCATTTTGAACACACAAAAAGTCAGGAGTTCAAATAAGTTTTAAAAAATGAAATCCCTTTGTAACAGACGAGTTTCCGGATGAAATCCTGATACTTTGAAAGAGATTGTCCGTTTTGTACATGAAGTGCATCCAGTTTTTGCCGTAACCCTCTCAACTTTCTTGCACATGCTATGTGGATGAAATGATGATATCATGCCAACTTTCAACCTTTTCAGAGTTCATTTGAAATGCTTTTCAATTTTAGGGTCTTATAGCTCAAAATAATTAGTAAATGCATGAAAAATAACAAATGAAGTCAGAAAGGATTGAAAAATGATGATGTGGCTTTGAATGGTGCATTTTTAACACACAAAAAGTCAGGAGTTCAAATAAGTTTTAAAAATGAAATCCCTTTGTAACAGACGAGTTTCCGGATGAAATCCTGATACTTTGAAAGAGATTGTCCGTTTTGTACACGAAGTGCATCCAGTTTTTGCCGTAACCCTCTCAACTTTCTTGCACATGCTATTTGGATGAAATGATGATATAATGCCAACTTTCAACCTTTTCAGAGTTCATTTGAAATGCTTTTCAATTTTAGGGTCTTATAGCTCAAAATAATTAGTAAATGCATGAAAAATAACAAATGAAGTCAAAAAGGATTGAAAAATGATGATGTGGCTTTGAATGGTGCATTTTGAACACACAAAAAGTCAGGAGTTCAAATAAGTTTAAAAAATGAAATCCTTTGTAACAGACGAGTTTCCGCATGAAATCCTGATACTTTGAAAGAGATTGTCCGTTTTGTACATGAAGTGCATCCAGTTTTTGCCGTAACCCTCTCAACTTTCTTGCACATGCTATGTGGATGAAATGATGATATCATGCCAACTTTCAACCTTTTCAGGGTTCATTTGAAATGCTTTTCAATTTTAGGGTCTTATAGCTGAAAATAATTAGTAAATGCATGAAAAATAACAAATGAAGTCAGAAAGGATTGAAAAATGATGATGTGGCTTTCAATGGTGCATTTTGAACACACAAAAAGTCAGGAGTTCAAATAAGTTTTAAAAAATGAAATCCCTTTGTAACAGACGAGTTTCCGGATGAAATCCTGATACTTCGAAACAGATTGTCCGTTTTGTACACGAAGTGCATCCAGTTTTTGCCGTAACCCTCTCAACTTTCTTGCACATGCTATTTGGATGAAATGATGATATAATGCCAACTTTCAACCTTTTCAGAGTTCATTTGAAATGCTTTTCAATTTTAGGGTCTTATAGCTCAAAATAATTAGTAAATGCATGAAAAATAACAAATGAAGTCAGAAAGGATTGAAAAATGACGATGTGGCTTTGAATGGTGCGTTTTGAACACACAAAAAGTCAGGAGTTCAAATAAGTTTAAAAAATGAAATCCTTTGTAACAGACGAGTTTCCGTATGAAATCCTGATACTTTGAAAGAGATTGTCCGTTTTGTACATGAAGTGCATCCAGTTTTTGCCGTAACCCTCTCAACTTTCTTGCACATGCTATGTGGATGAAATGATGATATCATGCCAACTTTCAACCTTTTCAGGGTTCATTTGAAATGCTTTTCAATTTTAGGGTCTTATAGCTCAAAATAATTAGTAAATGCATGAAAAATAACAAATGAAGTCAGAAAGGATTGAAAAATGATGATGTGGCTTTGAATGGTGCATTTTGAACACACAAAAAGTCAGGAATTCAAATAAGTTTTAAAAAATGAAATCCCTTTGTAACAGACGAGTTTCCGGATGAAATCCTGATACTTTGAAAGAGATTGTCCGTTTTGTACACGAAGTGCATCCAGTTTTTGCCGTAACCCTCTCAACTTTCTTGCACATGCTATGTGGATGAAATGATGATATCATGCCAACTTTCAACCTTTTCAGGGTTCATTTGAAATGCTTTTCAATTTTAGGGTCTTATAGCTCAAAATAATTAGTAAATGCATGAAAAATAACAAATGAAGTCAGAAAGGATTGAAAAATGATGATGTGGCTTTGAATGGTGCATTTTGAACACACAAAAAGTCAGGAGTTCAAATAAGTTTTAAAAAATGAAATCCCTTTGTAACAGACGAGTTTCCGGATGAAATCCTGATACTTTGAAAGAGATTGTCCGTTTTGTACACGAAGTGCATCCAGTTTTTGCCGTAACCCTCTCAACTTTCTTGCACATGCTATGTGGATGAAATGATGATATCATGCCAACTTTCAACCTTTTCAGGGTTCATTTGAAATGCTTTTCAATTTTAGGGCCTTATAGCTCAAAATAATTAGTAAATGCATGAAAAATAACAAATGAAGTCACAAAGAATTGAAAAATGATGATGTGGCTTTGAATGGTGCATTTTGAACACACAAAAAGTCAGGAGTTCAAATAAGTTTAAAAAATGAAATCCTTTGTAACAGACGAGTTTCCGTATGAAATCCTGATACTTTGAAAGAGATTGTCGTTTTGTACATGAAGTGCATCCAGTTTTTGCCGTAACCCTCTCAACTTTCTTGCAGATGATATGTGGATGAAATGATGATATCATGCCAACTTTCAACCTTTTCAGAGTTCATTTGAAATGCTTTTCAATTTTAGCGTCTTATAGCTCAAAATAATTAGTAAATGCATGAAAAATAACAAATGAAGTCAGAAAGGATTGAAAAATGATGACGTGGCTTTGAATGGTGCATTTTGAACACACAAAAAGTCAGGAGTTCATATAAGTTTAAAAAATGAAAGCCTTTGTAACAGACGAGTTTCCGTATGAAATCCTAATACTTTGAAAGAGATTGTCCGTTTTGTACATGAAGTGCATCCAGTTTTTGCCGTAACCCTCTCAACTTTCTTGCACATGCTATGTGGATGAAATGATGATATCATGCCAACTTTCAACCTTTTCAGGGTTCATTTGAAATGCTTTTCAATTTTAGGGTCTTATAGCTCAAAATAATTAGTAAATGCATGAAAAATAACAAATGAAGTCAGAAAGGATTGAAAAATGATGATGTGGCTTTGAATGGTGCATTTTGAACACACAAAAAGTCAGGAGTTCAAATAAGTTTAAAAAATGAAATCCTTTGTAACAGACGAGTTTCCGTATGAAATCCTGATACTTTGAAAGCCATTGTCCGTTTTGTACATGAAGTGCATCCAGTTTTTGCCGTAACCCTCTCAACTTTCTTGCACATGCTATGTGGATGAAATGATGATATCATGCCAACTTTCAACCTTTTCAGGGTTCATTTGAAATGCTTTTCAATTTTAGGGTCTTATAGCTCAAAATAATTAGTAAATTCATGAAAAATAACAAATGAAGTCAGAAAGGATTGAAAAATGATGATGTGGCTTTGAAGGGTGCATTTTGAACACACAAAAAGTCAGGAGTTGAAATAAGTTTAAAAAAATGAAATCCCTTTGTAACAGATGAGTTTCCGGATGAAATCCTGATACTTTGAAAGATATTGTCCGTTTTGTACACGAAGTGCATCCAGTTTTTGCCGTAACCCTCTCAACTTTCTTGCACATGCTATGTGGATGAAATGATGATATCATGCCAACTTTCAACCTTTTCAGAGTTCATTTGAAATGCTTTTCAATTTTAGGGTCTTATAGCTCAAAATAATTAGTAAATGCATGAAAAATAACAAATGAAGTCAGAAAGGATTGAAAAATGATGATGTGGCTTTGAATGGTGCATTTTGAACACACAAAAAGTCAGGAGTTCAAATAAGTTTAAAAAATGAAATCCTTTGTAACAGACGAGTTTCCGTGTGAAATCCTGATACTTTGAAAGAGATTGTCCGTTTTGTACATGAAGTGCATCCAGTTCTTGCCGTAACCCTCTCAACTTTCTTGCACATGCTATGTGGATGAAATGATGATATCATGCCAACTTTCAACCTTTTCAGGGTTCATTTGAAATGCTTTTCAATTTTAGGGTCTTATAGCTCAAAATAATTAGTAAATACATGAAAAATAACAAATGAAGTCAGAAAGGATTGAAAAATGATGATGTGGCTTTGAATGGTGCATTTTGAACACACAAAAAGTCAGGAGTTCAAATAAGTTTAAAAAAATGAAATCCCTTTGTAACAGACGAGTTTCCGGATGAAATCCTGATACTTTGAAAGAGATTGTCCGTTTTGTACACAAAGTGCATCCAGTTTTTGCCGTAACCCTCTCAACTTTCTTGCACATGCTATGTGGATGAAATGATGATATCATGCCAACTTTCAACCTTTTCAGAGTTCATTTGAAATGCTTTTCAATTTTAGGGTCTTATAGCTCAAAATAATTAGTAAATGCACGAAAAATAACAAATGAAGTCAGAAAGGATTGAAAAATGATGATGTGGCTTTGAATGGTGCATTTTGAACACACAAAAAGTCAGGAGTTCAAATAAGTTTTAAAAATGAAATCCCTTTGTAACAGACGAGTTTCCGTATGAAATCCTGATACTTTGAAACAGATTGTCCATTTTGTACATGAAGTGCATCCAGTTTTTGCCGTAACCCTCTCAACTTTCTTGCACATGCTATGTGGATGAAATGATAATATCATGCCAACTTTCAACCTTTTCAGGGTTCATTTGAAATGCTCTTCAATTTTAGGGTCTTATAGCTCAAAATAATTAGTAAATGCATGAAAAATAACAAATGAAGTCAGAAAGGATTGAAAAATGATGATGTGGCTTTGAATGGTGCATTTTGAACACACAAAAAGTCAGGAGTTCAAATAAGTTTAAAAAATGAAATCCCTTTGTAACAGACGAGTTTCCGGATGAAATCCTGATACTTTGAAAGAGATTGTCCGTTTTGTAAACGAAGTGCATCCAGTTTTTGCAGTAACCCTCTCAACTTTCTTGCACATGCTATGTGGATGAAATGATGATATCATGCCAACTTTCAACCTTTTCAGAGTTCATTTGAAATGCTTTTCAATTTTAGGGTCTTATAGCTCAAAATAATTAGTAAATTCATGAAAAATAACAAATGAAGTCAGAAAGGATTGAAAAATGATGATGTGGCTTTGAATGGTGCATTTTGAACACACAAAAAGTCAGGAGTTCAAATAAGTTTAAAAAAATGAAATCCCTTTGTAACAGATGAGTTTCCGGATGAAATCCTGATACTTTGAAAGAGATTGTCCGTTTTGTACACGAAGTGCATCCAGTTTTTGCCGTAACCCTCTCAACTTTCTTGCACATGCTATGTGGATGAAATGATGATATCATGCCAACTTTCAACCTTTTCAGAGTTCATTTGAAATGCTTTTCAATTTTAGGGTCTTATAGCTCAAAATAATTAGTAAATGCATGAAAAATAACAAATGAAGTCAGAAAGGATTGAAAAATGATGATGTGGCTTTGAATGGTGCATTTT
This sequence comes from Aegilops tauschii subsp. strangulata, assembly GCF_002575655.3. Classification (NCBI taxonomy): domain Eukaryota; kingdom Viridiplantae; phylum Streptophyta; class Magnoliopsida; order Poales; family Poaceae; genus Aegilops; species Aegilops tauschii. Next base: position 138,770 of record NW_027332784.1, read on the forward strand.
GAACACACAAAAAGTCAGGAGTTCAAATAAGTTTAAAAAATGAAATCCTTTGTAACAGACGAGTTTCCGTGTGAAATCCTGATACTTTGAAAGAGATTGTCCGTTTTGTACATGAAGTGCATCCAGTTCTTGCCGTAACCCTCTCAACTTTCTTGCACATGCTATGTGGATGAAATGATGATATCATGCCAACTTTCAACCTTTTCAGGGTTCATTTGAAATGCTTTTCAATTTTAGGGTCTTATAGCTCAAAATAATTAGTAAATGCATGAAAAATAACAAATGAAGTCAGAAAGGATTGAAAAATGATGATGTGGCTTTGAATGGTGCATTTTGAACACACAAAATGTCAGGAGTTCAAATAAGTTTAAAAAAATGAAATCCCTTTGTAACAGACGAGTTTCCGGATGAAATCCTGATACTTTGAAAGAGATTGTCCGTTTTGTACACAAAGTGCAGCCAGTTTTTGCCGTAACCCTCTCAACTTTGTTGCACATGCTATGTGGATGAAATGATGATATCATGCCAACTTTCAACCTTTTCAGAGTTCATTTGAAATGCTTTTCAATTTTAGGGTCTTATAGCTCAAAATAATTAGTAAATGCACGAAAAATAACAAATGAAGTCAGAAAGGATTGAAAAATGATGATGTGGCTTTGAATGGTGCATTTTGAACACACAAAAAGTCAGGAGTTCAAATAAGTTTTAAAAATGAAATCCCTTTGTAACAGACGAGTTTCCGTATGAAATCCTGATACTTTGAAACAGATTGTCCGTTTTGTACACGAAGTGCATCCAGTTTTTGCCGAAACCCTCTCAACTTTCTTGCACATGCTATGTGGATGAAATGATGATATCATGCCAACTTTCAATCTTTTCAGGGTTCATTTGAAATGCTTTTCAATTTTAGGGTCTTATAGCTCAAAATAATTAGTAAATGCATGAAAAATAACAAATGAAGTCAGAAAGGATTGAAAAATGATGATGTGGCTTTGAATGGTGCATTTTGACCACACAAAAAGTCAGGAGTTCAAATAAGTTTTAAAAAATGAAATCCCTTTGTAACAGACGAGTTTCCGGATGAAATCCTGATACTTTGAAAGAGATTGTCCGTTTTGTACACGAAGTGCATCCAGTTTTTGCCGTAACCCTCTCAACTTTCTTGCACATGCTATGTGGATGAAATGATGATATCATGCCAACTTTCAACCTTTTCAGAGTTCATTTGAAATGCTTTTCAATTTTAGGGTCTTATAGCTCAAAATAATTAGTAAATGCATGAAAAATAACAAATGAAGTTAGAAAGGATTGAAAAATGATGATGTGGCTTTGAATGGTGCATTTTGAACACACAAAAAGTCAGGAGTTCAAATAAGTTTAAAAAAATGAAATCCCTTTGTAACAGACGAGTTTCCGGATGAAATCCTGATACTTTGAAAGAGATTGTCCGTTTTGTACACGAAGTGCATCCAGTTTTTGCCGTAACCCTCTCAACTTTCTGGCACATGCTATGTGGATGAAATGATGATATCATGCCAACTTTCAACCTTTTCAGTGTTCATTTGAAATGCTTTTCAATTTTAGGGTCTTATAGCTCAAAATAATTAGTAAATGCACGAAAAATAACAAATGAAGTCAGAAAGGATTGAAAAATGATGATGTGGCTTTGAATGGTGCATTTTGAACACACAAAAAGTCAGGAGTTCAAATAAGTTTTAAAAATGAAATCCCTTTGTAACAGACGAGTTTCCGTATGAAATCCTGATACTTTGAAACAGATTGTCCGTTTTGTACACGAAGTGCATCCAGTTTTTGCCGGAACCCTCTCAACTTTCTTGCACATGCTATGTGGATGAAATGATGATATCATGCCAACTTTCAACCTTTTCAGGGTTCATTTGAAATGCTTTTCAATTTTAGGGTCTTATAGCTCAAAATAATTAGTAAATGCATGAAAAATAACAAATGAAGTCAGAAAGGATTGAAAAATGATGATGTGGCTTTGAATTGTGCATTTTGAACACACAAAAAGTCAGGAGTTCAAATAAGTTTTAAAAATGAAATCCCTTTGTAACACACGAGTTTCCGTATGAAATCCTGATACTTTGAAAAGATTGTCCGTTTTGTACACGAAGTGCATCCAGTTTTTGCCGTAACCCTCTCAACTTTCTTGCACATGCTATGTGGATGAAATGATGATATCATGCCAACTTTCAACCTTTTCAGAGTTCATTTGAAATGCTTTTCAATTTTAGGGTCTTATAGCTCAAAATAATTAGTAAATGCATGAAAAATAACAAATGAAGTCAGAAAGGATTGAAAAATGATGATGTGGCTTTGAATGGTGCATTTTGAACACACAAAAAGTCAGGAGTTCAAATAAGTTTTAAAAAATGAAATCCCTTTGTAACAGACGAGTTTCCGGATGAAATCCTGATACTTTGAAAGAGATTGTCCGTTTTGTACACGAAGTGCATCCAGTTTTTGCCGTAACCCTCTCAACTTTCTTGCACATGCTATGTGGATGAAATGATGATATCATGCCAACTTTCAACCTTTTCAGAGTTCATTTGAAATGCTTTTCAATTTTAGGGTCTTATAGCTCAAAATAATTAGTAAATGCATGAAAAATATCAAATGAAGTCAGAAAGGATTGAAAAATGATGATGTGGCTTTGAATGGTGCATTTTGAACACACAAAAAGTCAGGAGTTCAAATAAGTTTAAAAAATGAAATCCTTTGTAACAGACGAGTTTCCGTATGAAATCCTGATACTTTGAAAGAGATTGTCCGTTTTGTACATGAAGTGCATCCAGTTTTTGCCGTAACCCTCTCAACTTTCTTGCACATGCTATGTGGATGGAATGATGATATCATGCCAACTTTCAACCTTTTCAGGGTTCATTTGAAATGCTTTTCAATTTTAGGGTCTTATAGCTAGAAATAATTAGTAAATGCATGAAAAATAACAAATGAAGTCAGAAAGGATTGAAAAATGATGATGTGGCTTTGAATGGTGCATTTTGAACACACAAAAAGTCAGGAGTTCAAATAAGTTAAAAAATGAAATCCCTTTGTAACAGACGAGTTTCGGGATGAAATCCTGATACTTTGAAAGAGATTGTCCGTTTTGTACACGAAGTGCATCCAGTTTTTGCCGTAACCCTCTCAACTTTCTTGCACATGCTATGTGGATGAAATGATGATATCATGCCAACTTTCAACCTTTTCAGAGTTCATTTGAAATGCTTTTCAATTTTAGGGTCTTATAGCTCAAAATATTTAGTAAATGCATGAAAAATAACAAATGAAGTCAAAAAGGATTGAAAAATGATGATGTGGCTTTGAATGGTGCATTTTGAACACACAAAAAGTCAGGAGTTCAAATAAGTTTAAAAAATGAAGTCCTTTGTAACAGACGAGTTTCCGTATGAAATCCTGATACTTTGAAAGAGATTGTCCGTTTTGTACATGAAGTGCATCCAGTTTTTGCCGTAACCCTCTCAACTTTCTTGCACATGCTATGTGGATGAAATGATAATATCATGCCAACTTTCAACCTTTTCAGGGTTCATTTGAAATGCTTTTCAATTTTAGGGTCTTATAGCTCAAAATAATTAGTAAATGCATGAAAAATAACAAATGAAGTTAGAAAGGATTGAAAAATGATGATGTGGCTTTGAATGGTGCATTTTAAACACACAAAAAGTCAGGAGTTCAAATAAGTTTAAAAAAATGAAATCCCTTTGTAACAGACGAGTTTCCGGATGAAATCCTGATACTTTGAAAGAGATTGTCCGTTTTGTACACGAAGTGCATCCAGTTTTTGCCGTAACCCTCTCAACTTTCTTGCACATGCTATGTGGATGAAATGATGATATCATGCCAACTTTCAACCTTTTCAGAGTTCATTTGAAATGCTTTTCAATTTTAGGGTCTTATAGCTCAAAATAATTAGTAAATGCACGAAAAATAACAAATGAAGTCAGAAAGGATTGAAAAATGATGATGTGGCTTTGAATGGTGCATTTTGAACACACAAAAAGTCAGGAGTTCAAATAAGTTTTAAAAATGAAATCCCTTTGTAACAGACGAGTTTCCGTATGAAATCCTGATACTTTGAAACAGATTGTCCGTTTTGTACACGAAGTGCATCCAGTTTTTGCCGGAACCCTCTCAACTTTCTTGCACATGCTATGTGGATGAAATGATGATATCATGCCAACTTTCAACCTTTTCAGGGTTCATTTGAAATGCTTTTCAATTTTAGGGTCTTATAGCTCAAAATAATTAGTAAATGCATGAAAAATAACAAATGAAGTCAGAAAGGATTGAAAAATGATGATGTGGCTTTGAATTGTGCATTTTGAACACACAAAAAGTCAGGAGTTCAAATAAGTTTTAAAAATGAAATCCCTTTGTAACAGACGAGTTTCCGTATGAAATCCTGATACTTTGAAAAGATTGTCCGTTTTGTACACGAAGTGCATCCAGTTTTTGCCGTAACCCTCTCAACTTTCTTGCACATGCTATGTGGATGAAATGATGATATCATGCCAACTTTCAACCTTTTCAGAGTTCATTTGAAATGCTTTTCAATTTTAGGGTCTTATAGCTCAAAATAATTAGTAAATGCATGAAAAATAACAAATGAAGTCAGAAAGGATTGAAAAATGATGATGTGGCTTTGAATGGTGCATTTTGAACACACAAAAAGTCAGGAGTTCAAATAAGTTTTAAAAAATGAAATCCCTTTGTAACAGACGAGTTTCCGGATGAAATCCTGATACTTTGAAAGAGATTGTTCGTTTTGTACACGAAGTGCATCCAGTTTTTGCCGTAACCCTCTCAACTTTCTTGCACATGCTATGTGGATGAAATGATGATATCATGCCAACTTTCAACCTTTTCAGAGTTCATTTGAAATGCTTTTCAATTTTAGGGTCTTATAGCTCAAAATAATTAGTAAATGCATGAAAAATATCAAATGAAGTCAGAAAGGATTGAAAAATGATGATGTGGCTTTGAATGGTGCATTTTGAACACACAAAAAGTCAGGAGTTCAAATAAGTTTAAAAAATGAAATCCTTTGTAACAGACAAGTTTCCGTATGAAATCCTGATACTTTGAAAGAGATTGTCCGTTTTGTACATGAAGTGCATCCAGTTTTTGCCGTAACCCTCTCAACTTTCTTGCACATGCTATGTGGATGGAATGATGATATCATGCCAACTTTCAACCTTTTCAGGGTTCATTTGAAATGCTTTTCAATTTTAGGGTCTTATAGCTAGAAATAATTAGTAAATGCATGAAAAATAACAAATGAAGTCAGAAAGGATTGAAAAATGATGATGTGGCTTTGAATGGTGCATTTTGAACACACAAAAAGTCAGGAGTTCAAATAAGTAAAAAAAATGAAATCCTTTTGTAACAGACGAGTTTCGGGATGAAATCCTGATACTTTGAAAGAGATTGTCCGTTTTGTACACGAAGTGCATCCAGTTTTTGCCGTAACCCTCTCAACTTTCTTGCACATGCTATGTGGATGAAATGATGATATCATGCCAACTTTCAACCTTTTCAGAGTTCATTTGAAATGCTTTTCAATTTTAGGGTCTTATAGCTCAAAATAATTAGTAAATGCATGAAAAATAACAAATGAAGTCAAAAAGGATTGAAAAATGATGATGTGGCTTTGAATGGTGCATTTTGAACACACAAAAAGTCAGGAGTTCAAATAAGTTTAAAAAATGAAGTCCTTTGTAACAGACGAGTTTCCGTATGAAATCCTGATACTTTGAAAGAGATTGTCCGTTTTGTACATGAAGTGCATCCAGTTTTTGCCGTAACCCTCTCAACTTTCTTGCACATGCTATGTGGATGAAATGATGATATCATGCCAACTTTCAACCTTTTCAGGGTTCATTTGAAATGCTTTTCAATTTTAGGGTCTTATAGCTCAAAATAATTAGTAAATGCATGAAAAATAACAAATGAAGTCAGAAAGGATTGAAAAATGATGATGTGGCTTTGAATGGTGCATTTTGAACACACAAAAAGTCAGGAGTTCAAATAAGTTTAAAAAAATGAAATCCCTTTGTAACAGACGAGTTTCCGGATGAAATCCTGATACTTTGAAAGAGATTGTCCGTTTTGTACACGAAGTGCATCCAGTTTTTGCCGTAACCCTCTCAACTTTCTTGCACATGCTATGTGGATGAAATGATGATATCATGGCAACTTTCAACCTTTTCAGAGTTCATTTGAAATGCTTTTCAATTTTAGGGTCTTATAGCTCAAAATAATTAGTAAATGCACGAAAAATAACAAATGAAGTCAGAAAGGATTGAAAAATGATGATGTGGCTTTGAATGGTGCATTTTGAACACACAAAAAGTCAGGAGTTCAAATAAGTTTTAAAAATGAAATCCCTTTGTAACAGACGAGTTTCCGTATGAAATCCTGATACTTTGAAAGAGATTGTCCGTTTTGTACACGAAGTGCATCCAGTTTTTGCCGTAACCCTCTCAACTTTCTTGCACATGCTATGTGGATGAAATGATGATATCATGCCAACTTTCAACCTTTTCAGAGTTCATTTGAAATGCTTTTCAATTTTAGGGTCTTATAGCTCAAAATAATTAGTAAATGCATGAAAAATAACAAATGAAGTCAGAAAGGATTGAAAAATGATGATGTGGCTTTGAATGGTGCATTTTGAACACACAAAAAGTCAGGAGTTCAAATAAGTTTAAAAAATGAAATCCTTTGTAACAGACGAGTTTCCGTATGAAATCCTGATACTTTGAAAGAGATTGTCCGTTTTGTACATGAAGTGCATCCAGTTTTTGCCGTAACCCTCTCAACTTTCTTGCACATGCTATGTGGATGAAATGATGATATCATGCCAACTTTCAACCTTTTCAGGGTTCATTTGAAATGCTTTTCAATTTTAGGGTCTTATAGCTCAAAATAATTAGTAAATGCATGAAAAATAACAAATGAAGTCAGAAAGGATTGAAAAATGATGATGTGGCTTTGAATGGTGCATTTTGAACACACAAAAAGTCAGGAGTTCAAATAAGTTTTAAAAAATGAAATCCCTTTGTAACAGACGAGTTTCCGGATGAAATCCTGATAATTTGAAAGAGATTGTCCCTTTTGTACACGAAGTGCATCCAGTTTTTGCCGTAACCCTCTCAACTTTCTTGCACATGCTATGTGGATGAAATGATGATATCATGCCAACTTTCAACCTTTTCAGACTTCATTTGAAATGCTTTTCAATTTTAGGGTCTTATAGCTCAAAATAATTAGTAAATGCATGAAAAATAACAAATGAAGTCAGAAAGGATTGAAAAATGATGATGTGGCTTTGAATGGTGCATTTTGAACACACAAAAAGTCAGGAGTTCAAATAAGTTTCAAAAATGAAATCCTTTGTAACAGACGAGTTTCCGTATGAAATCCTGATACTTTGAAAGAGATTGTCCGGTTTGTACATGAAGTGCATCCAGTTTTTGCCGTAACCCTCTCAACTTTCTTGCACATGCTATGTGGATGGAATGATGATATCATGGCAACTTTCAACCTTTTCAGGGTTCATTTGAAATGCTTTTCAATTTTAGGGTCTTATAGCTCAAAATAATTAGTAAATGCATGAAAAATAACAAATGAAGTCAGAAAGGATTGAAAAATGATGATGTGGCTTCGAATGGTGCATTTTGAACACACAAAAAGTCAGGAGTTCAAATGAGTTACAAAAAATGAAATCCCTTTGTAACAGATGAGTTTCCGGATGAAATCCTGATACTTTGAAAGAGATTGTCCGTTTTGTACACGAAGTGCATCCAGTTTTTGCCGTAACCCTCTCAACTTTCTTGCACATGCTATGTGCATGAAATGATGATATCATGCCAACTTTCAACCTTTTCAGAGTTCATTTGAAATGCTTTTCAATTTTAGGGTCTTATAGCTCAAAATAATTAGTAAATGCATGAAAAATAACAAATAAAGTCAAAAAGGATTGAAAAATGATGATGTGGCTTTGAATGGTGCATTTTGAACACACAAAAAGTCAGGAGTTCAAATAAGTTTAAAAAATGAAGTCCTTTGTAACAGACGAGTTTCCGTATGAAATCCTGATACTTTGAAAGAGATTGTCCGTTTTGTACATGAAGTGCATCCAGTTTTTGCCGTAACCCTCTCAACTCTATTGCACATGCTATGTGGATGAAATGATGATATCATGCCAACTTTCAACCTTTTCAGGGTTCATTTGAAATGCTTTTCAATTTTAGGGTCTTATAGCTCAAAATAATTAGTAAATGCATGAAAAATAACAAATGAAGTCAGAAAGGATTGAAAAATGATGATGTGGCTTTGAATGGTGCATTTTGAACATAAAAAAAGTCAGGAGTTCAAATAAGTTTAAAAAAATGAAATCCCTTTGTAACAGACGAGTTTCCGGATGAAATCCTGATACTTTGGAAGAGATTGTCCGTTTTGTATACGAAGTGCATCCAGTTTTTGCCGTAACCCTCTCAACTTTCTTGCACATGCTATGTGGATGAAATGATGATATCATGCCAACTTTCAACCTTTTCAGGGTTCATTTGAAATGCTATTCAATTTTAGGGTCTTATAGCTCAAAATAATTAGTAAATGCATGAAAAATAACAAATGAAGTCAGAAAGGATTGAAAAATGATGATGTGGCTTTGAATGGTGCATTTTGAACATACAAAAAGTCAGGAGTTCAAATAAGTTTAAAAAAATGAAATCCCTTTGTAACAGACGAGTTTCCGGATGAAATCCTGATACTTTGAAAGAGATTGTCCGTTTTGTACACGAAGTGCATCCAGTTTTTGCCGTAACCCTCTCAACTTTCTTGCACATGCTATGTGGATGAAATGATGATATCATGCCAACTTTCAACCTTTTCAGAGTTCATTTGAAATGCTTTTCAATTTTAGGGTCTTATAGCTCAAAATAATTAGTAAATGCACGAAAAATAACAAATGAAGTCAGAAAGGATTGAAAAATGATGATGTGGCTTTGAATGGTGCATTTTGAACATACAAAAAGTCAGGAGTTCAAATAAGTTTTAAAAATGAAATACCTTTGTAACAGACGAGTTTCCGTATGAAATCCTGATACTTTGAAACAGATTGTCCGTTTTGTACACGAAGTGCATCCAGTTTTTGCCGTAACCCTCTCAACTTTCTTGCACATGCTATGTGGATGAAATGATGATATCATGCCAACTTTCAACCTTTTAAGAGTTCATTTGAAATGCTTTTCAATTTTAGGGTCTTATAGCTCAAAATAATTAGTAAATGCATGAAAAATAACAAATGAAGTCAGAAAGGATTGAAAAATGATGATGTGGCTTTGAATTGTGCATTTTGAACACACAAAAAGTCAGGAGTTCAAATAAGTTTAAAAAAATGAAATCCCTTTGTAACAGACGAGTTTCCGGATGAAATCCTGATACTTTGAAAGAGATTGTCCGTTTTGTACACGAAGTGCATCCAGTTTTCGCCGTAACCCTCTCAACTTTCTTGCACATGCTATGTGGATGAAATGATGATATCATGCCAACTTTCAACCTTTTCAGAGTTCATTTGAAATGCTTTTCAATTTTAGGGTCTTATAGCTCAAAATAATTAGTAAATGCATGAAAAATAACAAATGAAGTCAGAAAGGATTGAAAAATGATGATGTGGCTTTAAATGGTGCATTTTGAACACACAAAAAGTCAGGAGTTCAAATAAGTTTAAAAAATGAAATCCTTTGTAACAGACGAGTTTCCGTATGAAATCCTGATACTTTGAAAGAGATTGTCCGTTTTGTACATGAAGTGCATCCAGTTTTTGCCGTAACCCTCTCAACTTTCTTGCACATGCTATGTGGATGAAATGATGATATCATGCCAACTTTCAACCTTTTCAGGGTTCATTTGAAATGCTTTTCAATTTTAGGGTCTTATAGCTCAAAATAATTAGTAAATGCATGAAAAATAACAAATGAAGTCAGAAAGGATTGAAAAATGATCATGTGGCTTTGAATGGTGCATTTTGAACACACAAAAAGTCAGGAGTTCAAATAAGTTTTAAAAAATGAAATCCCTTTGTAACAGACGAGTTTCCGGATGAAATCCTGATACTTTGAAAGAGATTGTCCGTTTTGTACACGAAGTGCATCCAGTTTTTGCCGTAACCCTCTCAACTTTCTTGCACATGCTATGTGGATGAAATGATGATATCATGCCAACTTTCAACCTTTTCAGAGTTCATTTGAAATGCTTTTCAATTTTAGGGTCTTATAGCTCAAAATAATTAGTAAATGCACGAAAAATAACAAATGAAGTCAGAAAGGATTGAAAAATGATGATGTGGCTTTGAATGGTGCATTTTGAACACACAAAAAGTCAGGAGTTCAAATAAGTTTGAAAAATGAAATCCCTTTGTAACAGACGAGTTTCCGTATGAAATCATCATACTTTGAAACAGATTGTCCGTTTTGTACACGAAGTGCATCCAGTTTTTGCCGTAACCCTCTCAACTTTCTTGCACATGCTATGTGGATGAAATGATGATATCATGCCAACTTTCAACCTTTTCAGAGTTCATTTGAAATGCTTTTCAATTTTAGGGTCTTATAGCTCAAAATAATTAGTAAATGCATGAAAAAAAACAAATGAAGTCAGAAAGGATTGAAAAATGATGATGTGGCTTTGAATTGTGCATTTTGAACACACAAAAAGTCAGGAGTTCAAATAAGTTTAAAAAAATGAAATCCCTTTGTAACATACGAGTTTCCGGATGAAATCCTGATACTTTGAAAGAGATTGTCCGTTTTGTACACGAAGTGCATCCAGTTTTTGCCGTAACCCTCTCAACTTTCTTGCACATGCTATGTGGATGAAATGATGATATCATGCCAACTTTCAACCTTTTCAGGGTTCATTTGAAATGCTTTTCAATTTTAGGGTCTTATAGCTCAAAATAATTAGTAAATGCATGAAAAATAACAAATGAAGTCAGAAAGGATTGAAAAATGATGATGTGGCTTTGAATGGTGCATTTTGAACACGCAAAAAGTCAGGAATTCAAATAAGTTTAAAAAAATGAAATCCCTTTGTAATAGACGAGTTTCCGGATGAAATCCTGATACTTTGAAAGAGATTGTCCGTTTTGTACACGAAGTGCATCCAGTTTTTGCCGTAACCCTCTCAACTTTCTTGCACATGCTATTTGGATGAAATGATGATATCATGCCAACTTTCAACCTTTTCAGAGTTCATTTGAAATGCTTTTCAATTTTAGGGTCTTATAGCTCAAAATAATTAGTAAATGCATGAAAAATAACAAATGAAGTCAGAAAGGATTGAAAAATGATGATGTGGCTTTGAATTGTGCATTTTGAACACACAAAAAGTCAGGAGTTCAAATAAGTTTAAAAAAATGAAATCCCTTTGTAACAGACGAGTTTCCGGATGAAATCCTGATACTTTGAAAGAGATTGTCCGTTTTGTACACGAAGTGCATCCAGTTTTCGCCGTAACCCTCTCAACTTTCTTGCACATGCTATGTGGATGAAATGATGATATCATGCCAACTTTCAACCTTTTCAGAGTTCATTTGAAATGCTTTTCAATTTTAGGGTCTTATAGCTCAAAATAATTAGTAAATGCATGAAAAATAACAAATGAAGTCAGAAAGGATTGAAAAATGATGATGTGGCTTTAAATGGTGCATTTTGAACACACAAAAAGTCAGGAGTTCAAATAAGTTTAAAAAATGAAATCCTTTGTAACAGACGAGTTTCCGTATGAAATCCTGATACTTTGAAAGAGATTGTCCGTTTTGTACATGAAGTGCATCCAGTTTTTGCCGTAACCCTCTCAACTTTCTTGCACATGCTATGTGGATGAAATGATGATATCATGCCAACTTTCAACCTTTTCAGGGTTCATTTGAAATGCTTTTCAATTTTAGGGTCTTATAGCTCAAAATAATTAGTAAATGCATGAAAAATAACAAATGAAGTCAGAAAGGATTGAAAAATGATCATGTGGCTTTGAATGGTGCATTTTGAACACACAAAAAGTCAGGAGTTCAAATAAGTTTTAAAAAATGAAATCCCTTTGTAACAGGCGAGTTTCCGGATGAAATCCTGATACTTTGAAAGAGATTGTCCGTTTTGTACACGAAGTGCATCCAGTTTTTGCCGTAACCCTCTCAACTTTCTTGCACATGCTATGTGGATGAAATGATGATATCATGCCAACTTTCAACCTTTTCAGAGTTCATTTGAAATGCTTTTCAATTTTAGGGTCTTATAGCTCAAAATAATTAGTAAATGCACGAAAAATAACAAATGAAGTCAGAAAGGATTGAAAAATGATGATGTGGCTTTGAATGGTGCATTTTGAACACACAAAAAGTCAGGAGTTCAAATAAGTTTGAAAAATGAAATCCCTTTGTAACAGACGAGTTTCCGTATGAAATCATCATACTTTGAAACAGATTGTCCGTTTTGTACACGAAGTGCATCCAGTTTTTGCCGTAACCCACTCAACTTTCTTGCACATGCTATGTGGATGAAATGATGATATCATGCCAACTTTCAACCTTTTCAGAGTTCATTTGAAATGCTTTTCAATTTTAGGGTCTTATAGCTCAAAATAATTAGTAAATGCACGAAAAATAACAAATGAAGTCAGAAAGGATTGAAAAATGATGATGTGGCTTTGAATGGTGCATTTTGAACACACAAAAAGTCAGGAGTTCAAATAAGTTTAAAAAATGAAATCCCTTTGTAACAGACGAGTTTCCGTATGAAATCCTGATACTTTGAAACAGATTGTCCGTTTTGTACACGAAGTGCATCCAGTTTTTGCCGTAACCCTCTCAACTTTCTTGCACATGCTATGTGGATGAAATGATGATATCATGCCAACTTTCAACCTTTTCAGAGTTCATTTGAAATGCTTTTCAATTTTAGGGTCTTATAGCTCAAAATAATTAGTAAATGCACGAAAAATAACAAATGAAGTCAGAAAGGATTGAAAAATGATGATGTGTCTTTGAATGGTGCATTTTGAACACACAAAAAGTCAGGAGTTCAAATAAGTTTGAAAAATGAAATCCCTTTGTAACAGACGAGTTTCCGTATGAAATCCTGATACTTTGAAACAGATTGTCCGTTTTGTACACGAATTGCATCCAGTTTTTGCCGTAACCCTCTCAAATTTCTTGCACATGCTATGTGGATGAAATGATGATATCATGCCAACTTTCAACCTTTTCAGAGTTCATTTGAAATGCCTTTCAATTTTAGGGTCTTATAGCTCAAAATAATTAGTAAATGCATGAAAAATAACAAATGAAGTCAGAAAGGATTGAAAAATGATGATGTGGCTTTGAATGGTGCATTTTGAACACACAAAAAGTCAGGAGTTCAAATAAGTTTAAAAAATGAAATCCTTTGTAACAGACGAGTTTCCGTATGAAATCCTGATACTTTGAAAGAGATTGTCCGTTTTGTACATGAAGTGCATCCAGTTTTTGCCGTAACCCTCTCAACTTTCTTGCACATGCTATGTGGATGAAATGATGATATCATGCCAACTTTCAACCTTTTCAGGGTTCATTTGAAATGCTTTTCAATTTTAGGGTCTTATAGCTCAAAATAATTAGTAAATGCATGAAAAATAACAAATGAAGTCAGAAAGGATTGAAAAATGATGATGTGGCTTTGAATGGTGCATTTTGAACACGCAAAAAGTCAGGAATTCAAATAAGTTTAAAAAAATGAAATCCCTTTGTAATAGACGAGTTTCCGGATGAAATCCTGATACTTTGAAAGAGATTGTCCGTTTTGTACACGAAGTGCATCCAGTTTTTGCCGTAACCCTCTCAACTTTCTTGCACATGCTATTTGGATGAAATGATGATATCATGCCAACTTTCAACCTTTTCAGAGTTCCTTTGAAATGCTTTTCAATTTTAGGGTCTTATAGCTCAAAATAATTAGTAAATGCATAAGAAATAACAAATGAAGTCAGAAAGGATTGAAAAATGATGATGTGGCTTTGAATGGTGCATTTTGAACACACAAAAAGTCAGGAGTTCAAATAAGTTTAAAAAATGAAATCCCTTTGTAACAGACGAGTTTCCGTATGAAATCCTGATACTTTGAAAGAGATTGTCCGTTTTGTACACGAAGTGCATCCAGTTTTTGCCGTAACCCTCTCAACTTTCTTGCACATGCTATGTGGATGAAATGATGATATCATGCCAACTTTCAACCTTTTCAGGGTTCATTTGAAATGCTTTTCAATTTTAGGGTCTTATAGCTCAAAATAATTAGTAAATGCATGAAAAATAACAAATGAAGTCAGAAAGGATTGAAAAATGATGATGTGGCTTTGAATGGTGCATTTTGAACACACAAAAATTCAGGAGTTCAAATAAGTTAAAAAAAATGAAATCCCTTTGTAACAGACGAGTTTTCGTATGAAATCCTGATACTATGAAACAGATTGTCCGTTTTGTACACGAATTGCATCCAGTTTTTGCCGTAACCCTCTCAAATTTCTTGCACATGCTATGTGGATGAAATGATGATATCATGCCAACTTTCAACCTTTTCAGAGTTCATTTGAAATGCCTTTCAATTTTAGGGTCTTATAGCTCAAAATAATTAGTAAATGCATGAAAAATAACAAATGAAGTCAGAAAGGATTGAAAAATGATGATGTGGCTTTGAATGGTGCATTTTGAACACACAAAAAGTCAGGAGTTCAAATAAGTTTAAAAAAATGAAATCCTTGTAACAGACGAGGTCCCGTATGAAATCCTGATACTTTGAAAGAGATTGTCCGTTTTGTACATGAAGTGCATCCAGTTTTTGCCGTAACCCTCTCAACTCTATTGCACATGCTATGTGGATGAAATGATGATATCATGCCAACTTTCAACCTTTTAAGGGTTCATTTGAAATGCTTTTCAGTTTTAGGGTCTTATAGCTGAAAATAATTAGTAAATGCATGAAAAATAACAAATGAAGTCAGAAAGGATTGAAAAATGATGATGTGGCTTTGAATGGTGCATTTTGAACACACAAAAAGTCAGGAGTTCAAATAAGTTTAAAAAAATGAAATCCCTTTGTAACAGACGAGTTTCCGGATGAAATCCTGATACTTTGAAACAGATTGTCCGTTTTGTACACGAAGTGCATCCAGTTTTTGCTGTAACCCTCTCAACTTTCTTGCACATGCTATGTGGATGAAATGATGATATCATGCCAACTTTCAACCTTTTCAGGGTTCATTTGAAATGCTTTTCAATTTTAGGGTCTTATAGCTCAAAATAATTAGTAAATGCATGAAAAATAACAAATGAAGTCAGAAAGGATTGAAAAATGATGATGTGGCTTTGAATGGTGCATTTTGAACACGCAAAAAGTCAGGAATTCAAATAAGTTTAAAAAAATGAAATCCCTTTGTAATAGACGAGTTTCCGGATGAAATCCTGATACTTTGAAAGAGATTGTCCGTTTTGTACACGAAGTGCATCCAGTTTTTGCCGTAACCCTCTCAACTTTCTTGCACATGCTATTTGGATGAAATGATGATATCATGCCAACTTTCAACCTTTTCAGAGTTCCTTTGAAATGCTTTTCAATTTTAGGGTCTTATAGCTCAAAATAATTAGTAAATGCATAAGAAATAACAAATGAAGTCAGAAAGGATTGAAAAATGATGATGTGGCTTTGAATGGTGCATTTTGAACACACAAAAAGTCAGGAGTTCAAATAAGTTTAAAAAATGAAATCCCTTTGTAACAGACGAGTTTCCGTATGAAATCCTGATACTTTGAAAGAGATTGTCCGTTTTGTACACGAAGTGCATCCAGTTTTTGCCGTAACCCTCTCAACTTTCTTGCACATGCTATGTGGATGAAATGATGATATCATGCCAACTTTCAACCTTTTCAGGGTTCATTTGAAATGCTTTTCAATTTTAGGGTCTTATAGCTCAAAATAATTAGTAAATGCATGAAAAATAACAAATGAAGTCAGAAAGGATTGAAAAATGATGATGTGGCTTTGAATGGTGCATTTTGAACACACAAAAATTCAGGAGTTCAAATAAGTTAAAAAAAATGAAATCCCTTTGTAACAGACGAGTTTTCGTATGAAATCCTGATACTATGAAACAGATTGTCCGTTTTGTACACGAATTGCATCCAGTTTTTGCCGTAACCCTCTCAAATTTCTTGCACATGCTATGTGGATGAAATGATGATATCATGCCAACTTTCAACCTTTTTAGAGTTCATTTGAAATGCCTTTCAATTTTAGGGTCTTATAGCTCAAAATAATTAGTAAATGCTTGAAAAATAACAAATGAAGTCAGAAAGGATTGAAAAATGATGATGTGGCTTTGAATGGTGCATTTTGAACACACAAAAAGTCAGGAGTTCAAATAAGTTTAAAAAAATGAAATCCTTGTAACAGACGAGGTCCCGTATGAAATCCTGATACTTTGAAAGAGATTGTCCGTTTTGTACATGAAGTGCATCCAGTTTTTGCCGTAACCCTCTCAACTCTATTGCACATGCTATGTGGATGAAATGATGATATCATGCCAACTTTCAACCTTTTAAGGGTTCATTTGAAATGCTTTTCAGTTTTAGGGTCTTATAGCTGAAAATAATTAGTAAATGCATGAAAAATAACAAATGAAGTCAGAAAGGATTGAAAAATGATGATGTGGCTTTGAATGGTGCATTTTGAACACACAAAAAGTCAGGAGTTCAAATAAGTTTAAAAAAATGAAATCCCTTTGTAACAGACGAGTTTCCGGATGAAATCCTGATACTTTGAAACAGATTGTCCGTTTTGTACACGAAGTGCATCCAGTTTTTGCTGTAACCCTCTCAACTTTCTTGCACATGCTATGTGGATGAAATGATGATATCATGCCAACTTTCAACCTTTTCAGAGTTCATTTGAAATGCTTTTCAATTTTAGGGTCTTATAGCTCGAAATAATTAGTAAATGCATGAAAAATAACAAATGAAGTCAGAAAGGATTGAAAAATGATGATGTGGCTTTGAATGGGGCATTTTGAACACACAAAAAGTCAGGAGTTCAAATAAGTTTAAAAAATGAAATCCCTTTGTAACAGACGAGTTTCCGTATGAAATCCTGATACTTTGAAACAGATTGTCCGTTTTGTACACGAAGTGCATCCAGTTTTTGCTGTAACCCTCTCAACTTTCTTGCACATGCTATGTGGATGAAATGATGATATCATGCCAACTTTCAACCTTTTCAGGGTTCATTTGAAATGCTTTTCAATTTTAGGGTCTTATAGCTCAAAATAATTAGTAAATGCATGAAAAATAACAGATGAAGTCAGAAAGGATTGAAAAATGATGATGTGGCTTTGAATGGTGCATTTTGAACACACAAAAAGTCAGGAGTTCAAATAAGTTAAAAAAATGAAATCCCTTTGTAACAGACGAGTTTCCGGATGAAATCCTGATACTTTGAAAGAGATTGTCCGTTTTGTACACGAAGTGCATCCAGTTTTTGCCGTAACCCTCTCAACTTTCTTGCACATGCTATGTGGATGAAATGATGATATCATGCCAACTTTCAAGCTTTTCAGAGTTCATTTGAAATGCTTTTCAATTTTAGGGTCTTATAGCTCAAAATAATTAGTAAATGCATGAAAAATAACAAATGAAGTCAGAAAGGATTGAAAAATGATGATGTGGCTTTGAATGGTGCATTTTGAACACACAAAAAGTCAGGAGTTCAAATAAGTTTAAAAAATGAAATCCTTTGTAACAGACGAGTTTCCGTATGAAATCCTGATACTTTGAAAGAGATTGTCCGTTTTGTACATGAAGTGCATCCAGTTTTTGCCGTAACCCTCTCAACTTTCTTGCACATGCTATGTGGATGAAATGATGATATCATGCCAACTTTCAACCTTTTCAGGGTTCATTTGAAATGCTTTTCAATTTTAGGGTCTTATAGCTCAAAATAATTAGTAAATGCATGAAAAATAACAAATGAAGTCAGAAAGGATTGA
The DNA here is from genome assembly GCF_002575655.3 of Aegilops tauschii subsp. strangulata. Classification (NCBI taxonomy): domain Eukaryota; kingdom Viridiplantae; phylum Streptophyta; class Magnoliopsida; order Poales; family Poaceae; genus Aegilops; species Aegilops tauschii. The sequence continues at coordinate 156,887 of NW_027332784.1, forward strand.
AAAATGATGATGTGGCTTTGAATGGTGCATTTTGAACACGCAAAAAGTCAGGAATTCAAATAAGTTTAAAAAAATGAAATCCCTTTGTAACAGACGAGTTTCCGGATGAAATCCTGATACTTTGAAAGAGATTGTCCGTTTTGTACACGAAGTGCATCCAGTTTTTGCCGTAACCCTCTCAACTTTCTTGCACATGCTATGTGGATGAAATGATGATATCATGCCAACTTTCAACCTTTTCAGAGTTCATTTGAAATGCTTTTCAATTTTAGGGTCTTATAGCTCAAAATAATTAGTAAATGCATGAAAAATAACAAATGAAGTCAAAAAGGATTGAAAAATGATGATGTGGCTTTGAATAGTGCATTTTGAACACACAAAAAGTCAGGAGTTCAAATAAGTTTATAAAATGAAGTCATTTGTAACAGACGAGTTTCCGTATGAAATCCTGATACTTTGAAAGAGATTGTCCGTTTTGTACATGAAGTGCATCCAGTTTTTGCCGTAACCCTCTCAACTTTCTTGCACATGCTATGTGGATGAAATGATGATATCATGCCAACTTTCAACCTTTTCAGGGTTCATTTGAAATGCTTCTCAATTTTAGTGTCTTATAGCTCAAAATAATTAGTAAATGCATGAAAAATAACAAATGAAGTCAGAAAGGATTGAAAAACGATGATGTGGCTTTGAATGGTGCATTTTGAACACACAAAAAGTCAGGAGTTCAAATAAGTTTAAAAAAATGAAATCCCTTTGTAACAGACGAGTTTCCGGATGAAATCCTGATACTTTGAAAGAGATTGTCCGTTTTGTACACGAAGTGCATCCAGTTTTTGCAATAACCCTCTCAACTTTCTTGCACATGCTATGTGGATGAAATGATGATATCATGCCAACTTTCAACCTTTTCAGAGTTCATTTGAAATGCTTTTCAATTTTAGGGTCTTATAGCTCAAAATAATTAGTAAATGCATGAAAAATAACAAATAACAAATGAAGTCAAAAAGGATTGAAAAATGATGATGTGGCTTTGAATGGTGCATTTTGAACACACAAAAAGTCAGGAGTTCAAATAAGTTTAAAAAATGAAGTCCTTTGTAACAGACGAGTTTCCGTATGAAATCCTGATACTTTGAAAGAGATTGTCCGTTTTGTACATGAAGTGCATCCAGTTTTTTCCGTAACCCTCTCAACTTTCTTGCACATGCTATGTGGATGAAATGATGATATCATGCCAACTTTCAACATTTTCTGGGTTCATTTGAAATGCTTTTCAATTTTAGGGTCTTATAGCTCAAAATAATTAGTAAATGCATGAAAAATAACAAATGAAGTCAGAAAGGATTGAAAAATGATGATGTGGCTTTGAATGGTGCATTTTGAACACGCAAAAAGTCAGGAATTCAAATAAGTTTAAAAAAATGAAATCCCTTTGTAACAGACGAGTTTCCGGATGAAATCCTGATACTTTGAAAGAGATTGTCCGTTTTGTACACGAAGTGCATCCAGTTTTTGCCGTAACCCTCTCAACTTTCTTGCACATGCTATGTGGATGACATGATGATATCATGCCAACTTTCAACCTTTTCAGGGTTCATTTGAAATGCTTTTCAATTTTAGGGTCTTATAGCTCTAAATAATTAGTAAATGCATGAAAAATAACAAATGAAGTCAGAAAGGATTGAAAAATGATGATGTGGCTTTGAATGGTGCATTTTGAACACACAAAAAGTCAGGAGTTCAAATAAGTTTAAAAAATGAAATCCCTTTGTAACAGACGAGTTTCCGTATGAAATCCTGATACTTTGAAACAGATTGGCCGTTTTGTACACGAAGTGCATCCAGTTTTTGCCGTAACCCTCTCAACTTTCTTGCACATGCTATGTGGATGACATGATGATATCATGCCAACTTTCAACCTTTTCAGAGTTCATTTGAAATGCTTTTCAATTTTAGGGTCTTATAGCTCAAAATAATTAGTAAATGCATGAAAAATAACAAATGAAGTCAAAAAGGATTGAAAAATGATGATGTGGCTTTGAATGGTGCATTTTGAACACACAAAAAGTCAGGAGTTCAAATAAGTTTATAAAATGAAGTCCTTTGTAACAGACGAGTTTCCGTATGAAATCCTGATACTTTGAAAGAGATTGTCCGTTTTGTACATGAAGTGCATCCAGTTTTTGCCGTAACCCTCTCAACTTTCTTGCACATGCTATGTGGATGAAATGATGATATCATGCCAACTTTCAACCTTTTCAGGGTTCATTTGAAATGCTTTTCAATTTTAGTGTCTTATAGCTCAAAATAATTAGTAAATGCATGAAAAATAACAAATGAAGTCAGAAAGGATTGAAAAATGATGATGTGGCTTTGAATGGTACATTTTGAACACACAAAAAGTCAGGAGTTCAAATAAGTTTAAAAAAATGAAATCCCTTTGTAACAGACGAGTTTCCGGATGAAATCCTGATACTTTGAAACAGATTGTCCGTTTTGTACACGAAGTGCATCCAGTTTTTGCAATAACCCTCTCAACTTTATTGCACATGCTATGTGGATGAAATGATGATATCATGCCAACTTTCAACCTTTTCAGAGTTCATTTGAAATGCTTTTCAATTTTAGGGTCTTATAGCTCAAAATAATTAGTAAATGCATGAAAAATAACAAATGAAGTCAGAAAGGATTGAAAAATGATGATGTGGCTTTGAATGGTGCATTTTGAACACACAAAAAGTCAGGAGTTCAAATAAGTTTAAAAAAATGAAATCCCTTTGTAACAGAAGAGTTTCCGGATGAAATCCTGATACTTTGAAAGAGATTGTCCGTTTTGTACACGAAGTGCATCCAGTTTTTGCCGTAACCCTCTCAACTTTCTTGCACATGCTATGTGGATGAAATGATGATATCATGCCAACTTTCAACCTTTTCAGGGTTCATTTGAAATGCTTTTCAATTTTATGGTCTTATAGCTCAAAATAATTAGTAAATGCATGAAAAATAACAAATGAAGTCAGAAAGGATTGAAAAATGATGATGTGGCTTTGAATGGTGTATTTTGAACACGCAAAAAGTCAGGAATTCAAATAAGTTTAAAAAAATGAAATCCCTTTGTAACAGAAGAGTTTCCGGATGAAATCCTGATACTTTGAAAGAGATTGTCCGTTTTGTACACGAAGTGCATCCAGTTTTTGCCGTAACCCTCTCAACTTTCTTGCACATGCTATGTGGATGAAATGATGATATCATGCCAACTTTCAACCTTTTCAGGGTTCATTTGAAATGCTTTTCAATTTTATGGTCTTATAGCTCAAAATAATTAGTAAATGCATGAAAAATAACAAATGAAGTAAGAAAGGATTGAAAAATGATGATGTGGCTTTGAATGGTGTATTTTGAACACGCAAAAAGTCAGGAATTCAAATAAGTTTAAAAAAATGAAATCCCTTTGTAACAGAAGAGTTTCCGGATGAAATCCTGATACTTTGAAAGAGATTGTCCGTTTTGTACACGAAGTGCATCCAGTTTTTGCCGTAACCCTCTCAACTTTCTTGCACATGCTATGTGGATGAAATGATGATATCATGCCAACTTTCAACCTTTTTAGAGTTCATTTGAAATGCTTTTCAATTTTAGGGTCTTATAGCTCTAAATAATTAGTAAATGCATGAAAAATAACAAATGAAGTCAGAAAGGATTGAAAAATGATGATGTGGCTTTGAATGGTGCATTTTGAACACACAAAAAGTCAGGAGTTCAAATAAGTTTAAAAAATGAAATCCCTTTGTAACAGACGAGTTTCCGTATGAAATCCTGATACTTTGAAACAGATTGTCCGTTTTGTACACGAAGTGCATCCAGTTTTTGCCGTAACCCTCTCAACTTTCTTGCACATGCTATGTGGATGAAATGATGATATCATGCCAACTTTCAACCTTTTCAGGGTTCATTTGAAATGCTTTTCAATTTTAGGGTCTTATAGCTCAAAATAATTAGTAAATGCATGAAAAATAACAAATGAAGTCAGAAAGGATTGAAAAATGATGATGTGGCTTTGAATGGTGCATTTTGAACACACAAAAAGTCAGGAGTTCAAATAAGTTAAAAAAATGAAATCCCTTTGTAACAGACGAGTTTCCGGATGAAATCCTGATACTTTGAAAGAGATTGTCCGTTTTGTACACGAAGTGCATCCAGTTTTTGCCGTAACCCTCTCAACTTTCTTGCACATGCTATGTGGATGAAATGATGATATCATGCCAACTTTCAACCTTTTCAGAGTTCATTTGAAATGCTTTTCCATTTTAGGGTCTTATAGCTCAAAATAATTAGTAAATGCATGAAAAATAACAAATGAAGTAAGAAAGGATTGAAAAATGATGATGTGGCTTTGAATGGTGCATTTTGAACACACAAAAAGTCAGGAGTTCAAATAAGTTTAAAAAATGAAATCCTTTGTAATAGACGAGTTTCCGTATGAAATCCTGATACTTTGAAAGAGATTGTCCGTTTTGTACATGAAGTGCATCCAGTTTTTGCCGTAACCCTCTCAACTTTCTTGCACATGCTATGTGGATGAAATGATGATATCATGCCAACTTTCAACCTTTTCAGGGTTCATTTGAAATGCTTTTCAATTTTAGGGTCTTATAGCTCAAAATAATTAGTAAATGCATGAAAAATAACAAATGAAGTCAGAAAGGATTGAAAAATGACGATGTGGCTTTGAATGGTGCATTTTGAACACGCAAAAAGTCAGGAATTCAAGTAAGTTTAAAAAATGAAATCCCTTTGTAACAGACGAGTTTCCGGATGAAATCCTGATACTTTGAAAGAGATTGTCCGTTTAGTACACGAAGTGCATCCAGTTTTTGCCGTAACCCTCTCAACTTTCTTGCACATGCTATTTGGATGAAATGATGATATCATGCCAACTTTCAACCTTTTCAGAGTTCATTTGAAATGCTTTTCAATTTTAGGGTCTTATAGCTCAAAATAATTAGTAAATGCATAAGAAATAACAAATGAAGTCAGAAAGGATTGAAAAATGATGGTGTGGCTTTGCATGGTGCATTTTGAACACAAAAAAAGTCAGGAGTTCAAATAAGTTTTAAAAAATGAAATCCCTTTGTAACAGACGAGTTTCCGGATGAAATCCTGATACTTTGAAAGAGATTGTCCGTTTTGTACATGAAGTGCATCCAGTTTTTGCCGTAACCCTCTCAACTTTCTTGCACATGCTATGTGGATGAAATGATGATATCATGCCAACTTTCAACCTTTTCAGAGTTCATTTGAAATGCTTTACAATTTTAGGGTCTTATAGCTCAAAATAATTAGTAAATGCATGAAAAATAACAAATGAAGTCAGAAAGGATTGAAAAATGATGATGTGGCTTTGAATGGTGCATTTTGAACACACAAAAAGTCAGGAGTTCAAATAAGTTTAAAAAATGAAATCCTTTGTAACAGACGAGTTTCCGTATGAAATCCTGATACTTTGAAAGAGATTGTCCGTTTTGTACATGAAGTGCATCCAGTTTTTGCCGTAACCCTCTCAACTTTCTTACACATGCTATGTGGATGAAATGATGATATCATGCCAACTTTCAACCTTTTCAGGGTTCATTTGAAATGCTTTTCAATTTTAGGGTCTTATAGCTCAAAATAATTAGTAAATGCATGAAAAATAACAAATGAAGTCAGAAAGGATTGAAAAATGATGATGTGGCTTTGAATGGTGCATTTTGAACACACAAAAAGTCAGGAGTTCAAATAAGTTAAAAAAATGAAATCCCTTTGTAACAGACGAGTTTCCGGATGAAATCCTGATACTTTGAAAGAGATTGTCCGTTTTGTACACGAAGTGCATCCAGTTTTTGCCGTAACCCTCTCAACTTTCTTGCACATGCTATGTGGATGAAATGATGATATCATGCCAACTTTCTACCTTTTCAGAGTTCATTTGAAATGCTTTTCAATTTTAGGGTCTTATAGCTCAAAATAATTAGTAAATGCATGAAAAATAACAAATGAAGTCAGAAAGGATTGAAAAATGATGATGTGGCTTTGAATGGTGCATTTTGAACACACAAAAAGTCAGGAGTTCAAATAAGTTTAAAAAATGAAATCCCTTTTTAACAGACGAGTTTCCGTATGAAATCCTGATACTTTGAAACAGATTGTCCGTTTTGTACACGAAGTGCATCCAGTTTTTGCCGTAACCCCTCTCAACTTTCTTGCACATGCTATGTGGATGAAATGATGATATCATGCCAACTTTCAACCTTTTCAGGGTTCGTTTGAAATGCTTTTCAATTTTAGGGTCTTATAGCTCAAAATAATTAGTAAATGCATGAAAAATAACAAATGAAGTCAGAAAGGATTGAAAAATGATGATGTGGCTTTGAATGGTGCATTTTGAACACACAAAAAGTCAGGTGTTCAAATAAGTTAAAAAAATGAAATCCCTTTGTAACAGACGAGTTTCCGTATGAAATCCTGATACTTTGGAAGAGATTGTCCGTTTTGTACACGAATTGCATCCAGTTTTTGCCGTAACCCTCTCAACTTTCTTGCACATGCTATGTGGATGAAATGATGATATCATGCCAACTTTCAACCTTTTCAGAGTTCATTTGAAATGCTTTTCAATTTTATGGTCTTATAGCTCAAAATAATTAGTAAATGCATGAAAAATAACAAATGAAGTCAGAAAGGATTGAAAAATGATGATGTGGCTTTGAATGGTGCATTTTGAACACCCAAAAAGTCAGGAGTTCAAATAAGTTTTAAAAAATGAAATCCTTGTAACAGACGAGTTTCCGTATGAAATCCTGATACTTTGAAAGAGATTGTCCGTTTTGTACATGAAGTGCATCCAGTTTTTGCCGTAACCCTCTCAACTCTATTGCACATGCTATGTGGATGAAATGATGATATCATGCCAACTTTCAACCTTTTAAGGGTTCATTTGAAATGCTTTTCAATTTTAGGGTCTTATAGCTGAAAATAATTAGTAAATGCATGAAAAATAACAAATGAAGTCAGAAAGGATTGAAAAATGATGATGTGGCTTTGAATGGTGCATTTTGAACACACAAAAAGTCAGGAGTTCAAATAAGTTTAAAAAAAATGAAATCCCTTTGTAACAGACGAGTTTCCGGATGAACTCCTGATACTTTGAAAGAGATTGTCCGTTTTGTACACGAAGTGCATCCAGTTTTTGCCGTAATCCTCTCAACTTTCTTGCACATGCTATGTGGATGAAATGATGATATCATGCCAACTTTCAACCTTTTCAGAGTTCATTTGAAATGCTTTTCAATTTTAGGGTCTTATAGCTCAAAATAATTAGTAAATGCATGAAAAATAACAAATGAAGTCAGGAAGGATTGAAAAATGATGATGTGGCTTTGAATGGTGCATTTTGAACACACAAAAAGTCAGGAGTTCAAATAAGTTTAAAAAATGAAATCCTTTGTAACAGACGAGTTTCCGTATGAAATCCTGATACTTTGAAAGAGATTGTCCGTTTTGTACATGAAGTGCATCCAGTTTTTGCCGTAACCCTCTCAACTTTCTTGCACATGCTATGTGGATGAAATGATGATATCATGCCAACTTTCTACCTTTTCAGGGTTCATTTGAAATGCTTTTCAATTTTAGGGTCTTATAGCTCAAAATAATTAGTAAATGCATGAAAAATAACAAATGAAGTCAGAAAGGATTGAAAAATGATGATGTGGCTTTGAATGGTGCATTTTGAACACGCAAAAAGTCAGGAATTCAAATAAGTTTAAAAAAATGAAATCCCTTTGTAACAGAAGAGTTTCCGGATGAAATCCTGATACTTTGAAAGAGATTGTCCGTTTTGTACACGAAGTGCATCCAGTTTTTGCCGTAACCCTCTCAACTTTCTTGAACATGCTATGTGGATGAAATGATGATATCATGCCAACTTTCAACCTTTTCAGAGTTCATTTGAAATGCTTTTCATTTTTAGGGTCTTATAGCTCAAAATAATTAGTAAATGCATGAAAAATAACAAATGAAGTCAGAAAGGATTGAAAAATGATGATGTGGCTTTGAATGGTGCATTTTGAACACACAAAAAGTCAGGAGTTCAAATAAGTTAAAAAAATGAAATCCCTTTGTAACAGACGAGTTTCCGTATGAAATCCTGATACTTTGAAAGAGATTGTCCGTTTTGTACACGAAGTGCATCCAGTTTTTGCCGTAACCCTCTCAACTTTCTTGCACATGCTATGTGGATGAAATGATGATATCATGCCAACTTTCAACCTTTTCAGAGTTCATTTGAAATGCTTTTCCATTTTAGGGTCTTATAGCTCAAAATAATTAGTAAATGCATGAAAAATAACAAATGAAGTAAGAAAGGATTGAAAAATGATGATGTGGCTTTGAATGGTGCATTTTGAACACACAAAAAGTCAGGAGTTCAAATAAGTTTAAAAAATGAAATCCTTTGTAACAGACGAGTTTCCGTATGAAATCCTGATACTTTGAAAGAGATTGTCCGTTTTGTACATGAGGTGCATCCAGTTTTTGCCGTAACCCTCTCAACTTTCTTGCACATGCTATGTGGATGAAATGATGATATCATGCCAACTTTCAACCTTTTCAGGGTTCATTTGAAATGCTTTTCAATTTTAGGGTCTTATAGCTCAAAATAATTAGTAAATGCATGAAAAATAACAAATGAAGTCAGAAAGGATTGAAAAATGACGATGTGGCTTTGAATGGTGCATTTTGAACACGCAAAAAGTCAGGAATTCAAATAAGTTTTAAAAATGAAATCCCTTTGTAACACACGAGTTTCCGGATGAAATCCTGATACTTTGAAAGATATTGTCCGTTTTGTACACGAAGTGCATCCAGGTTTTTGCCGTAACCCTCTCAACTTTCTTGCACATGCTATGTGGATGAAATGATGATATCATGCCAACTTTCAACCTTTTCAGGGTTCATTTGAAATGCTTTTCAATTTTAGGGTCTTATAGCTCAAAATAATTAGTAAATGCATGAAAAATAACAAATGAAGTCAGAAAGGATTGAAAAATGATGATGTGGCTTTGAATGGTGCATTTTGAACACACAAAAAGTCAGGAGTTCAAATAAGTTTTAAAAAATGAAATCCCTTTGTAACAGACGAGTTTCCGGATGAAATCCTGATACTTTGAAAGAGATTGTCCGTTTTGTACACGAAGTGCATCCAGTTTTTGCCGTAACCCTCTCAACTTTCTTGCACATGCTATGTGGATGAAATGATGATATCATGCCAACTTTCAACCTTTTCAGAGTTCATTTGAAATGCTTTTCAATTTTAGGGTCTTATAGCTCAAAATAATTAGTAAATGCATGAAAAATAACAAATGAAGTCAGAAAGGATTGAAAAATGATGATGTGGCTTTGAATGGTGCATTTTGAACACACAAAAAGTCAGGAGTTCAAATAAGTTAAAAAAATGAAATCCTTTGTAACAGACGAGTTTCCGTATGAAATCCTGATACTTTGAAAGAGATTGTCCGTTTTGTACATGAAGTGCATCCAGTTTTTGCCGTAACCCTCTCAACTTTCTTACACATGCTATGTGGATGAAATGATGATATCATGCCAACTTTCAACCTTTTCAGGGTTCATTTGAAATGCTTTTCAATTTTAGGGTCTTATAGCTCAAAATAATTAGTAAATGCATGAAAAATAACAAATGAAGTCAGAAAGGATTGAAAAATGATGATGTGGCTTTGAATGGTGCATTTTGAACACACAAAAAGTCAGGAGTTCAAATAAGTTAAAAAAATGAAATCCCTTTGTAACAGACGAGTTTCCGGATGAAATCCTGATACTTTGAAAGAGATTGTCCGTTTTGTACACGAAGTGCATCCAGTTTTTGCCGTAACCCTCTCAACTTTCTTGCACATGCTATGTGGATGAAATGATGATATCATGCCAACTTTCAACCTTTTCAGAGTTCATTTGAAATGCTTTTCAATTTTAGGGTCTTATAGCTCAAAATAATTAGTAAATGCATGAAAAATAACAAATGAAGTCAGAAAGGATTGAAAAATGATGATGTGGCTTTGAATTGTGCATTTTGAACACACAAAAAGTCAGGAGTTCAAATAAGTTAAAAAAATGAAATCCCTTTGTAACAGACGAGTTTCCGGATGAAATCCTGATACTTTGAAAGAGATTGTCCGTTTTGTACACGAAGTGCATCCAGTTTTTGCCGTAACACTCTCAACTTTCTTGCACATTCTATGTGGATGAAATGATGATATCATGCCAACTTTCTACCTTTTCAGAGTTCATTTGAAATGCTTTTCAATTTTAGGGTCTTATAGCTCAAAATAATTAGTAAATGCACGAAAAATAACAAATGAAGTCAGAAAGGACTGAAAAATGATGATGTGGCTTTGAATGGTGCATTTTGAACACACAAAAAGTCAGGAGTTCAAATAAGTTTTAAAAATGAAATCCCTTTGTAACAGACGAGTTTCCGTATGAAATCCTGATACTTTGAAACAGATTGTCCGTTTTGTACACGAAGTGCATCCAGTTTTTGCCGTAATCCTCTCAACTTTCTTGCACATGCTATGTGGATGAAATGATGATATCATGCCAACTTTCAACCTTTTCAGAGTTCATTTGAAATGCTTTTCAATTTTAGGGTCTTATAGCTCAAAATAATTAGTAAATGCATGAAAAATAACAAATGAAGTCAGAAAGGATTGAAAAATGATGGTGTGGCTTTGCATGGTGCATTTTGAACACAAAAAAAGTCAGGAGTTCAAATAAGTTTTAAAAAATGAAATCCCTTTGTAACAGACGAGTTTCCGGATGAAATCCTGATACTTTGAAAGAGATTGTCCGTTTTGTACACGAAGTGCATCCAGTTTTTGCCGTAACCCTCTCAACTTTCTTGCACATGCTATGTGGATGAAATGATGATATCATGCCAACTTTCAACCTTTTCAGAGTTCATTTGAAATGCTTTACAATTTTAGGGTCTTATTGCTCAAAATAATTAGTAAATGCATGAAAAATAACAAATGAAGTCAGAAAGGATTGAAAAATGATGATGTGGCTTTGAATGGTGCATTTTGAACACACAAAAAGTCAGGAGTTCAAATAAGTTTAAAAAATGAAATCCTTTGTAACAGACGAGTTTCCGTATGAAATCCTGATACTTTGAAAGAGATTGTCCGTTTTGTACATGAAGTGCATCCAGTTTTTGCCGTAACCCTCTCAACTTTCTTACACATGCTATGTGGATGAAATGATGATATCATGCCAACTTTCAACCTTTTCAGGGTTCATTTGAAATGCTTTTCAATTTTAGGGTCTTATAGCTCAAAATAATTAGTAAATGCATGAAAAATAACAAATGAAGTCAGAAAGGATTGAAAAATGATGATGTGGCTTTGAATGGTGCATTTTGAACACACAAAAAGTCAGGAGTTCAAATAAGTTAAAAAAATGAAATCCCTTTGTAACAGACGAGTTTCCAGATGAAATCCTGATACTTTGAAAGAGATTGTCCGTTTTGTACACGAAGTGCATCCAGTTTTTGCCGTAACCCTCTCAACTTTCTTGCACATGCTATGTGGATGAAATGATGATATCATGCCAACTTTCTACCTTTTCAGAGTTCATTTGAAATGCTTTTCAATTTTAGGGTCTTATAGCTCAAAATAATTAGTAAATGCATGAAAAATAACAAATGAAGTCAGAAAGGATTGAAAAATGATGATGTGGCTTTGAATGGTGCATTTTGAACACACAAAAAGTCAGGAGTTCAAATAAGTTTTAAAAAATGAAATCCCTTTGTAACAGACGAGTTTCCGGATGAAATCCTGATACTTTGAAAGAGATTGTCCGTTTTGTACACGAAGTGCATCCAGTTTTTGCCGTAACCCTCTCAACTTTCTTGCACATGCTATGTGGATGAAATGATGATATCATGCCAACTTTCAACCTTTTCAGAGTTCATTTGAAATGCTTTTCAATTTTAGGGTCTTATAGCTCAAAATAATTAGTAAATGCATGAAAAATAACAAATGAAGTCAGAAAGGATTGAAAAATGATGATGTGGCTTTGAATGGTGCATTTTGAACACACAAAAAGTCAGGAGTTCAAATAAGTTTAAAAAATGAAATCCTTTGTAACAGACGAGTTTCCGTATGAAATCCTGATACTTTGAAAGAGATTGTCCGTTTTGTACATGAAGTGCATCCAGTTTTTGCCGTAACCCTCTCAACTTTCTTACACATGCTATGTGGATGAAATGATGATATCATGCCAACTTTCAACCTTTTCAGGGTTCATTTGAAATGCTTTTCAATTTTAGGGTCTTATAGCTCAAAATAATTAGTAAATGCATGAAAAATAACAAATGAAGTCAGAAAGGATTGAAAAATGATGATGTGGCTTTGAATGGTGCATTTTGAACACACAAAAAGTCAGGAGTTCAAATAAGTTAAAAAAATGAAATCCCTTTGTAACAGACGAGTTTCCGGATGAAATCCTGATACTTTGAAAGAGATTGTCCGTTTTGTACACGAAGTGCATCCAGTTTTTGCCGTAACCCTCTCAACTTTCTTGCACATGCTATGTGGATGAAATGATGATATCATGCCAACTTTCAACCTTTTCAGAGTTCATTTGAAATGCTTTTCAATTTTAGGGTCTTATAGCTCAAAATAATTAGTAAATGCATGAAAAATAACAAATGAAGTCAGAAAGGATTGAAAAATGATGATGTGGCTTTGAATGGTGCATTTTGAACACACAAAAAGTCAGGAATTCAAATAAGTTAAAAAAATGAAATCCCTTTGTAACAGACGAGTTTCCGGATGAAATCCTGATACTTTGAAAGAGATTGTCCGTTTTGTACACGAAGTGCATCCAGTTTTTGCCGTAACCCTCTCAACTTTCTTCCACATTCTATGTGGATGAAATGATGATATCTTGCCAACTTTCTACCTTTTCAGAGTTCATTTGAAATGCTTTTCAATTTTAGGGTCTTATAGCTCAAAATAATTAGTAAATGCACGAAAAATAACAAATGAAGTCAGAAAGGATTGAAAAATGATGATGTGGCTTTGAATGGTGCATTTTGAACACACAAAAAGTCAGGAGTTCAAATAAGTTTTAAAAATGAAATCCCTTTGTAACAGACGAGTTTCCGTATGAAATCCTGATACTTTGAAACAGATTGTCCGTTTTGTACACGAAGTGCATCCAGTTTTTGCCGTAATCCTCTCAACTTTCTTGCACATGCTATGTGGATGAAATGATGATATCATGCCAACTTTCAACCTTTTCAGAGTTCATTTGAAATGCTTTTCAATTTTAGGGTCTTATAGCTCAAAATAATTAGTAAATGCATGAAAAATAACAAATGAAGTCAGAAAGGATTGAAAAATGATGGTGTGGCTTTGCATGGTGCATTTTGAACACACAAAAAGTCAGGAGTTCAAATAAGTTTTAAAAAATGAAATCCCTTTGTAACAGACGTGTTTCCGGATGAAATCCTGATACTTTGAAAGAGATTGTCCGTTTTGTACACGAAGTGCATCCAGTTTTTGCCGTAACCCTCTCAACTTTCTTGCACATGCTATGTGGATGAAATGATGATATCATGCCAACTTTCTACCTTTTCAGAGTTCATTTGAAATGCTTTTCAATTTTAGGGTCTTATAGCTCAAAATAATTAGTAAATGCACGAAAAATAACAAATGAAGTCAGAAAGGATTGAAAAATGATGATGTGGCTTTGAATGGTGCATTTTGAACACACAAAAATTCAGGAGTTCAAATAAGTTTTAAAAATGAAATCCCTTTGTAACAGACGAGTTTCCGTATGAAATCCTGATACTTTGAAACAGATTGTCCGTTTTGTACACGAAGTGCATCCAGTTTTTGCCGTAATCCTCTACACTTTCTTGCACATGCTATGTGGATGAAATGATGATATCATGCCAACTTTCAACCTTTTCAGAGTTCATTTGAAATGCTTTTCAATTTTGGGGTCTTATAGCTCAAAATAATTAGTAAATGCATGAAAAATAACAAATGATGTCAGAAAGGATTGAAAAATGATGGTGTGGCTTTGAATGGTGCATTTTGAACACACAAAAAGTCAGGAGTTCAAATTAGTTTTAAAAAATGAAATCCCTTTGTAACGGACGAGTTTCCGGATGAAATCCTGATACTTTGAAAGAGATTGTCCGTTTTGTACACGAAGTGCATCCAGTTTTTGCCATAACCCTCTCAACTTTCTTGCACATGCTATGTGGATGAAATGATGATATCATGCCAACTTTCAACCTTTTCAGAGTTCATTTGAAATGCTTTTCAATTTTAGGGTCTTATAGCTCAAAATATTTAGTAAATGCATGAAAAATAACAAATGAAGTCAGAAAGGATTGAAAAATGATGATGTGGCTTTGAATGGTGCATTTTGAACACACAAAAAGTCAGGAGTTCAAATAAGTTTAAAAAATGAAATCCTTTGTAACAGACGAGTTTCCGTATGAAATCCTGATACTTTGAAAGAGATTGTCCGTTTTGTACATGAAGTGCATCCAGTTTTTGCCGTAACCCTCTCAACTTTCTTACACATGCTATGTGGATGAAATGATGATATCATGCCAACTTTCAACCTTTTCAGGGTTCATTTGAAATGCTTTTCAATTTTAGGGTCTTATAGCTCAAAATAATTAGTAAATGCATGAAAAATAAAAAATGAAGTCAGAAAGGATTGAAAAATGATGATGTGGCTTTGAATGGTGCATTTTGAACACACAAAAAGTCAGGAGTTCAAATAAGTTAAAAAAATGAAATCCCTTTGTAACAGACGAGTTTCCGGATGAAATCCTGATACTTTGAAAGAGATTGTCCGTTTTGTACACGAAGTGCATCCAGTTTTTGCCGTAACCCTCTCAACTTTCTTGCACATGCTATGTGGATGAAATGATGATATCATGCCAACTTTCAACCTTTTCAGAGTTCATTTGAAATGCTTTTCAATTTTAGGGTCTTATAGCTCAAAATAATTAGTAAATGCATGAAAAATAATAAATGAAGTCAGAAAGGATTGAAAAATGATGATGTGGCTTTGAATGGTGCATTTTGAACACACAAAAAGTCAGGAGTTCAAATAAGTTTAAAAAATGAAATCCTTTGTAACAGACGAGTTTCCGTATGAAATCCTAATACTTTGAAAGAGATTGTCCGTTTTGTACATGAAGTGCATCCAGTTTTTGCCGTAACCCTCTCAACTTTCTTGCACATGCTATGTGGATGAAATGATGATATCATGCCAACTTTCAACCTTTTCAGGGTTCATTTGAAATGCTTTTCAATTTTAGGGTCTTATAGCTCAAAATAATTAGTAAATGCATGAAAAATAACAAATGAAGTCAGAAAGGATTGAAAAATGATGATGTGGCTTTGAATGGTGCATTTTGAACACGCAAAAAGTCAGGAATTCAAATAAGTTTAAAAAAATGAAATCCCTTTGTAACAGACGAGTTTCCGGATGAAATCCTGATACTTTGAAAGAGATTGTCCGTTTTGTACACGAAGTGCATCCAGTTTTTGCCGTAACCCTCTCAACTTTCTTGCACATGCTATGTGGATGAAATGATGATATCATGCCAACTTTCTACCTTTTCAGAGTTCATTTGAAATGCTTTTCAATTTTAGGGTCTTATAGCTCAAAATAATTAGTAAATGCACGAAAAATAACAAATGAAGTCAGAAAGGATTGAAAAATGATGATGTGGCTTTGAATGGTGCATTTTGAACACACAAAAAGTCAGGAGTTCAAATAAGTTTTAAAAATGAAATCCCTTTGTAACAGACGAGTTTCCGTATGAAATCCTGATACTTTGAAACAGATTGTCCGTTTTGTACACGAAGTGCATCCAGTTTTTGTCGTAATCCTCTCAACTTTCTTGCACATGCTATGTGGATGAAATGATGATATCATGCCAACTTTCAACCTTTTCAGAGTTCATTTGAAATGCTTTTCAATTTTAGGGTCTTATAGCTCAAAATAATTAGTAAATGCATGAAAAATAACAAATGAAGTCAGAAAGGATTGAAAAATGATGGTGTGGCTTTGAATGGTGCATTTTGAACACACAAAAAGTCAGGAGTTCAAATAAGTTTTAAAAAATGAAATCCCTTTGTAACAGACGAGTTTCCGGATGAAATCCTGATACTTTGAAAGAGATTGTCCGTTTTGTACACGAAGTGCATCCAGTTTTTGCCGTAATCCTCTCAACTTTCTTGCACATGCTATGTGGATGAAATGATGATATCATGCCAACTTTCAACCTTTTCAGAGTTCATTTGAAATGCTTTTCAATTTTAGGGTCTTATAGCTCAAAATATTTAGTAAATGCATGAAAAATAACAAATGAAGTCAGAAAGGATTGAAAAATGATGATGTGGCTTTGAATGGTGCATTTTGAACACACAAAAAGTCAGGAGTTCAAATAAGTTTTAAAAAATGAAATCCCTTTGTAACACACGAGTTTCCGTATGAAATCCTGATACTTTGAAACAGATTGTCCGTTTTGTACACGAAGTGCATCCAGTTTTTGCCGTAATCCTCTCAACTTTCTTGCACATGCTATGTGGATGAAATGATGATATCATGCCAACTTTCAACCTTTTCAGAGTTCATTTGAAATGCTTTTCAATTTTGGGGTCTTATAGCTCAAAATAATTAGTAAATGCATGAAAAATAACAAATGATGTCAGAAAGGATTGAAAAATGATGGTGTGGCTTTGAATGGTGCATTTTGAACACACAAAAAGTCAGGAGTTCAAATTAGTTTTAAAAAATGAAATCCCTTTGTAACGGACGAGTTTCCGGATGAAATCCTGATACTTTGAAAGAGATTGTCCGTTTTGTACACGAAGTGCATCCAGTTTTTGCCATAACCCTCTCAACTTTCTTGCACATGCTATGTGGATGAAATGATGATATCATGCCAACTTTCAACCTTTTCAGAGTTCATTTGAAATGCTTTTCAATTTTAGGGTCTTATAGCTCAAAATATTTAGTAAATGCATGAAAAATAACAAATGAAGTCAGAAAGGATTGAAAAATGATGATGTGGCTTTGAATGGTGCATTTTGAACACACAAAAAGTCAGGAGTTCAAATAAGTTTAAAAAATGAAATCCTTTGTAACAGACGAGTTTCCGTATGAAATCCTGATACTTTGAAAGAGATTGTCCGTTTTGTACATGAAGTGCATCCAGTTTTTGCCGTAACCCTCTCAACTTTCTTACACATGCTATGTGGATGAAATGATGATATCATGCCAACTTTCAACCTTTTCAGGGTTCATTTGAAATGCTTTTCAATTTTAGGGTCTTATAGCTCAAAATAATTAGTAAATGCATGAAAAATAAAAAATGAAGTCAGAAAGGATTGAAAAATGATGATGTGGCTTTGAATGGTGCATTTTGAACACACAAAAAGTCAGGAGTTCAAATAAGTTAAAAAAATGAAATCCCTTTGTAACAGACGAGTTTCCGGATGAAATCCTGATACTTTGAAAGAGATTGTCCGTTTTGTACACGAAGTGCATCCAGTTTTTGCCGTAACCCTCTCAACTTTCTTGCACATGCTATGTGGATGAAATGATGATATCATGCCAACTTTCAACCTTTTCAGAGTTCATTTGAAATGCTTTTCAATTTTAGGGTCTTATAGCTCAAAATAATTAGTAAATGCATGAAAAATAATAAATGAAGTCAGAAAGGATTGAAAAATGATGATGTGGCTTTGAATGGTGCATTTTGAACACACAAAAAGTCAGGAGTTCAAATAAGTTTAAAAAATGAAATCCTTTGTAACAGACGAGTTTCCGTATGAAATCCTAATACTTTGAAAGAGATTGTCCGTTTTGTACATGAAGTGCATCCAGTTTTTGCCGTAACCCTCTCAACTTTCTTGCACATGCTATGTGGATGAAATGATGATATCATGCCAACTTTCAACCTTTTCAGGGTTCATTTGAAATGCTTTTCAATTTTAGGGTCTTATAGCTCAAAATAATTAGTAAATGCATGAAAAATAACAAATGAAGTCAGAAAGGATTGAAAAATGATGATGTGGCTTTGAATGGTGCATTTTGAACACGCAAAAAGTCAGGAATTCAAATAAGTTTAAAAAAATGAAATCCCTTTGTAACAGACGAGTTTCCGGATGAAATCCTGATACTTTGAAAGAGATTGTCCGTTTTGTACACGAAGTGCATCCAGTTTTTGCCGTAACCCTCTCAACTTTCTTGCACATGCTATGTGGATGAAATGATGATATCATGCCAACTTTCAACCTTTTCAGAGTTCATTTGAAATGCTTTTCAATTTTAGGGTCTTATAGCTCAAAATAATTAGTAAATGCATGAAAAATAACAAATGAAGTCAGAAAGGATTGAAAAATGATGGTGTGGCTTTGAATGGTGCATTTTGAACACACAAAAAGTCAGGAGTTCAAATAAGTTTTAAAAAATGAAATCCCTTTGTAACAGACGAGTTTCCGGATGAAATCCTGATACTTTGAAAGAGATTGTCCGTTTTGTACACGAAGTGCATCCAGTTTTTGCCGTAATCCTCTCAACTTTCTTGCACATGCTATGTGGATGAAATGATGATATCATGCCAACTTTCAACCTTTTCAGAGTTCATTTGAAATGCTTTTCAATTTTAGGGTCTTATAGCTCAAAATATTTAGTAAATGCATGAAAAATAACAAATGAAGTCAGAAAGGATTGAAAAATGATGATGTGGCTTTGAATGGTGCATTTTGAACACACAAAAAGTCAGGAGTTCAAATAAGTTTTAAAAAATGAAATCCCTTTGTAACACACGAGTTTCCGTATGAAATCCTGATACTTTGAAACAGATTGTCCGTTTTGTACACGAAGTGCATCCAGTTTTTGCCGTAATCCTCTCAACTTTCTTGCACATGCTATGTGGATGAAATGATGATATCATGCCAACTTTCAACCTTTTCAGAGTTCATTTGAAATGCTTTTCAATTTTGGGGTCTTATAGCTCAAAATAATTAGTAAATGCATGAAAAATAACAAATGATGTCAGAAAGGATTGAAAAATGATGGTGTGGCTTTGAATGGTGCATTTTGAACACACAAAAAGTCAGGAGTTCAAATTAGTTTTAAAAAATGAAATCCCTTTGTAACGGACGAGTTTCCGGATGAAATCCTGATACTTTGAAAGAGATTGTCCGTTTTGTACACGAAGTGCATCCAGTTTTTGCCATAACCCTCTCAACTTTCTTGCACATGCTATGTGGATGAAATGATGATATCATGCCAACTTTCAACCTTTTCAGAGTTCATTTGAAATGCTTTTCAATTTTAGGGTCTTATAGCTCAAAATATTTAGTAAATGCATGAAAAATAACAAATGAAGTCAGAAAGGATTGAAAAATGATGATGTGGCTTTGAATGGTGCATTTTGAACACACAAAAAGTCAGGAGTTCAAATAAGTTTAAAAAATGAAATCCTTTGTAACAGACGAGTTTCCGTATGAAATCCTGATACTTTGAAAGAGATTGTCCGTTTTGTACATGAAGTGCATCCAGTTTTTGCCGTAACCCTCTCAACTTTCTTACACATGCTATGTGGATGAAATGATGATATCATGCCAACTTTCAACCTTTTCAGGGTTCATTTGAAATGCTTTTCAATTTTAGGGTCTTATAGCTCAAAATAATTAGTAAATGCATGAAAAATAAAAAATGAAGTCAGAAAGGATTGAAAAATGATGATGTGGCTTTGAATGGTGCATTTTGAACACACAAAAAGTCAGGAGTTCAAATAAGTTAAAAAAATGAAATCCCTTTGTAACAGACGAGTTTCCGGATGAAATCCTGATACTTTGAAAGAGATTGTCCGTTTTGTACACGAAGTGCATCCAGTTTTTGCCGTAACCCTCTCAACTTTCTTGCACATGCTATGTGGATGAAATGATGATATCATGCCAACTTTCAACCTTTTCAGAGTTCATTTGAAATGCTTTTCAATTTTAGGGTCTTATAGCTCAAAATAATTAGTAAATGCATGAAAAATAATAAATGAAGTCAGAAAGGATTGAAAAATGATGATGTGGCTTTGAATGGTGCATTTTGAACACACAAAAAGTCAGGAGTTCAAATAAGTTTTAAAAAATGAAATCCCTTTGTAACACACGAGTTTCCGTATGAAATCCTGATACTTTGAAACAGATTGTCCGTTTTGTACACGAAGTGCATCCAGTTTTTGCCGTAATCCTCTCAACTTTCTTGCACATGCTATGTGGATGAAATGATGATATCATGCCAACTTTCAACCTTTTCAGAGTTCATTTGAAATGCTTTTCAATTTTGGGGTCTTATAGCTCAAAATAATTAGTAAATGCATGAAAAATAACAAATGATGTCAGAAAGGATTGAAAAATGATGGTGTGGCTTTGAATGGTGCATTTTGAACACACAAAAAGTCAGGAGTTCAAATTAGTTTTAAAAAATGAAATCCCTTTGTAACGGACGAGTTTCCGGATGAAATCCTGATACTTTGAAAGAGATTGTCCGTTTTGTACACGAAGTGCATCCAGTTTTTGCCATAACCCTCTCAACTTTCTTGCACATGCTATGTGGATGAAATGATGATATCATGCCAACTTTCAACCTTTTCAGAGTTCATTTGAAATGCTTTTCAATTTTAGGGTCTTATAGCTCAAAATATTTAGTAAATGCATGAAAAATAACAAATGAAGTCAGAAAGGATTGAAAAATGATGATGTGGCTTTGAATGGTGCATTTTGAACACACAAAAAGTCAGGAGTTCAAATAAGTTTAAAAAATGAAATCCTTTGTAACAGACGAGTTTCCGTATGAAATCCTGATACTTTGAAAGAGATTGTCCGTTTTGTACATGAAGTGCATCCAGTTTTTGCCGTAACCCTCTCAACTTTCTTACACATGCTATGTGGATGAAATGATGATATCATGCCAACTTTCAACCTTTTCAGGGTTCATTTGAAATGCTTTTCAATTTTAGGGTCTTATAGCTCAAAATAATTAGTAAATGCATGAAAAATAAAAAATGAAGTCAGAAAGGATTGAAAAATGATGATGTGGCTTTGAATGGTGCATTTTGAACACACAAAAAGTCAGGAGTTCAAATAAGTTAAAAAAATGAAATCCCTTTGTAACAGACGAGTTTCCGGATGAAATCCTGATACTTTGAAAGAGATTGTCCGTTTTGTACACGAAGTGCATCCAGTTTTTGCCGTAACCCTCTCAACTTTCTTGCACATGCTATGTGGATGAAATGATGATATCATGCCAACTTTCAACCTTTTCAGAGTTCATTTGAAATGCTTTTCAATTTTAGGGTCTTATAGCTCAAAATAATTAGTAAATGCATGAAAAATAATAAATGAAGTCAGAAAGGATTGAAAAATGATGATGTGGCTTTGAATGGTGCATTTTGAACACACAAAAAGTCAGGAGTTCAAATAAGTTTAAAAAATGAAATCCTTTGTAACAGACGAGTTTCCGTATGAAATCCTAATACTTTGAAAATGATTGTCCGTTTTGTACACGAAATGCATCCAGTTTTTGCCGTAACCCTCTCAACTTTCTTGCACATGCTATGTGGATGAAATGATGATATCATGCCAACTTTCAACCTTTTCAGAGTTCATTTGAAATGCTTTTCAATTTTAGGGTCTTATAGCTCAAAATAATTAGTAAATGCATGAAAAATAACAAATGAAGTCAGAAAGGATTGAAAAATGATGGTGTGGCTTTGAATGGTGCATTTTGAACACACAAAAAGTCAGGAGTTCAAATAAGTTTTAAAAAATGAAATCCCTTTGTAACAGACGAGTTTCCGGATGAAATCCTGATACTTTGAAAGAGATTGTCCGTTTTGTACACGAAGTGCATCCAGTTTTTGCCGTAATCCTCTCAACTTTCTTGCACATGCTATGTGGATGAAATGATGATATCATGCCAACTTTCAACCTTTTCAGAGTTCATTTGAAATGCTTTTCAATTTTAGGGTCTTATAGCTCAAAATATTTAGTAAATGCATGAAAAATAACAAATGAAGTCAGAAAGGATTGAAAAATGATGATGTGGCTTTGAATGGTGCATTTTGAACACACAAAAAGTCAGGAGTTCAAATAAGTTTTAAAAAATGAAATCCCTTTGTAACACACGAGTTTCCGTATGAAATCCTGATACTTTGAAACAGATTGTCCGTTTTGTACACGAAGTGCATCCAGTTTTTGCCGTAATCCTCTCAACTTTCTTGCACATGCTATGTGGATGAAATGATGATATCATGCCAACTTTCAACCTTTTCAGAGTTCATTTGAAATGCTTTTCAATTTTGGGGTCTTATAGCTCAAAATAATTAGTAAATGCATGAAAAATAACAAATGATGTGAGAAAGGATTGAAAAATGATGGTGTGGCTTTGAATGGTGCATTTTGAACACACAAAAAGTCAGGAGTTCAAATTAGTTTTAAAAAATGAAATCCCTTTGTAACGGACGAGTTTCCGGATGAAATCCTGATACTTTGAAAGAGATTGTCCGTTTTGTACACGAAGTGCATCCAGTTTTTGCCATAACCCTCTCAACTTTCTTGCACATGCTATGTGGATGAAATGATGATATCATGCCAACTTTCAACCTTTTCAGAGTTCATTTGAAATGCTTTTCAATTTTAGGGTCTTATAGCTCAAAATATTTAGTAAATGCATGAAAAATAACAAATGAAGTCAGAAAGGATTGAAAAATGATGATGTGGCTTTGAATGGTGCATTTTGAACACACAAAAAGTCAGGAGTTCAAATAAGTTTAAAAAATGAAATCCTTTGTAACAGACGAGTTTCCGTATGAAATCCTGATACTTTGAAAGAGATTGTCCGTTTTGTACATGAAGTGCATCCAGTTTTTGCCGTAACCCTCTCAACTTTCTTACACATGCTATGTGGATGAAATGATGATATCATGCCAACTTTCAACCTTTTCAGGGTTCATTTGAAATGCTTTTCAATTTTAGGGTCTTATAGCTCAAAATAATTAGTAAATGCATGAAAAATAAAAAATGAAGTCAGAAAGGATTGAAAAATGATGATGTGGCTTTGAATGGTGCATTTTGAACACACAAAAAGTCAGGAGTTCAAATAAGTTAAAAAAATGAAATCCCTTTGTAACAGACGAGTTTCCGGATGAAATCCTGATACTTTGAAAGAGATTGTCCGTTTTGTACACGAAGTGCATCCAGTTTTTGCCGTAACCCTCTCAACTTTCTTGCACATGCTATGTGGATGAAATGATGATATCATGCCAACTTTCAACCTTTTCAGAGTTCATTTGAAATGCTTTTCAATTTTAGGGTCTTATAGCTCAAAATAATTAGTAAATGCATGAAAAATAATAAATGAAGTCAGAAAGGATTGAAAAATGATGATGTGGCTTTGAATGGTGCATTTTGAACACACAAAAAGTCAGGAGTTCAAATAAGTTTAAAAAATGAAATCCTTTGTAACAGACGAGTTTCCGTATGAAATCCTAATACTTTGAAAGAGATTGTCCGTTTTGTACATGAAGTGCATCCAGTTTTTGCCGTAACCCTCTCAACTTTCTTGCACATGCTATGTGGATGAAATGATGATATCATGCCAACTTTCAACCTTTTCAGGGTTCATTTGAAATGCTTTTCAATTTTAGGGTCTTATAGCTCAAAATAATTAGTAAATGCATGAAAAATAACAAATGAAGTCAGAAAGGATTGAAAAATGATGATGTGGCTTTGAATGGTGCATTTTGAACACGCAAAAAGTCAGGAATTCAAATAAGTTTAAAAAAATGAAATCCCTTTGTAACAGACGAGTTTCCGGATGAAATCCTGATACTTTGAAAGAGATTGTCCGTTTTGTACACGAAGTGCATCCAGTTTTTGCCGTAACCCTCTCAACTTTCTTGCACATGCTATGTGGATGAAATGATGATATCATGCCAACTTTCTACCTTTTCAGAGTTCATTTGAAATGCTTTTCAATTTTAGGGTCTTATAGCTCAAAATAATTAGTAAATGCACGAAAAATAACAAATGAAGTCAGAAAGGATTGAAAAATGATGATGTGGCTTTGAATGGTGCATTTTGAACACACAAAAAGTCAGGAGTTCAAATAAGTTTTAAAAATGAAATCCCTTTGTAACAGACGAGTTTCCGTATGAAATCCTGATACTTTGAAACAGATTGTCCGTTTTGTACACGAAGTGCATCCAGTTTTTGTCGTAATCCTCTCAACTTTCTTGCACATGCTATGTGGATGAAATGATGATATCATGCCAACTTTCTACCTTTTCAGAGTTCATTTGAAATGCTTTTCAATTTTAGGGTCTTATAGCTCAAAATAATTAGTAAATGCACGAAAAATAACAAATGAAGTCAGAAAGGATTGAAAAATGATGATGTGGCTTTGAATGGTGCATTTTGAACACACAAAAAGTCAGGAGTTCAAATAAGTTAAAAAAATGAAATCCCTTTGTAACAGACGAGTTTCCGGATGAAATCCTGATACTTTGAAAGAGATTGTCCGTTTTGTACACGAAGTGCATCCAGTTTTTGCCGTAACCCTCTCAACTTTCTTGCACATGCTATGTGGGTGAAATGATGATATCATGCCAACTTTCAACCTTTTCAGAGTTCATTTGAAATGCTTTTCAATTTTAGGGTCTTATAGCTCAAAATAATTAGTAAATGCATGAAAAATAACAAATGAAGTCAGAAAGGATTGAAAAATGATGATGTGGCTTTGAATGGTGCATTTTGAACACACAAAAAGTCAGGAGTTCAAATAAGTTTAAAAAATGAAATCCTTTGTAACAGACGAGTTTCCGTATGAAATCCTGATACTTTGAAAGAGATTGTCCGTTTTGTACATGAAGTACATCCAGTTTTTGCCGTAACCCTCTCAACTCTATTGCACATGCTATGTGGATGAAATGATGATATCATGCCAACTTTGAACCTTTTCAGGGTTCATTTGAAATGCTTTCAATTTTAGGGTCTTATAGCTCAAAATAATTAGTAAATGCATGAAAAATAACAAA